>NW_025814750.1:0-57013 GCF_018902025.1 Drosophila willistoni
CACGAGTCTACATACCAATTTGGTGGCTTATATCTCGCGAGATCTAGGTGTTCATACGGACGGACGGACAGACGGACATGGCTAGATCGACTCGGTTGTTGATCGTGATCAAAAATATACTTACTTTGTGGGGTCGGAGATGCTTCCTTCTGCCTGTTACATACATTTCACCCTATGGGTGTATGGTATTAAAATAGCGCCTTAAAGACTCAAAATGGCGGCTAGAAGATTCAAAATGGAGGCTGTAGAATTGTTCTACCTGCTACATCAAAGATTGCGGCTTAAAGACTCAAAATGGGTACAAGACTCAAAATGACGGCTGTAGAATGGTTCCAGCAGCTCGTATGGCTTCTGAATTAAAGATGGGTGTTAAAAGCCTCAAAATGGCGGCTGTAGAATGGTTCCAGCAGCTCGTATGGCTTCTGAATTAAAGATGGGGTTAAAAGCCTCAAAACGGCGAGTAGATGACTCAAAATGGCGGCTGTAGAATGGTTTCAGCAGCTCGTATGGCTTCTATATTAAAGATGGGGGTTAAAAGCCTCAAAATGGCGAGTAGAAGACTCAAAATGGCGGCTGTAGAATGGTTCCAGCAGCTCGTATGGGTTCTATATTAAAGATGGCGGCTAAATGCACTCGTATGGATTCTATATTAAAGATGGCGGCTAAAAGACTCAAAATGGCGGATAGAATATTAACCAGAGGGCCGGGGCTAACTTCGACCGCGTCAAAGTTTGTATACCCTTGCAACTTTTTTGGTAACTCTTTCCTTACCTATAGCCATTAAAGTAGTAAAACGTTTTATCTAAAAAGGCTTATATTGCGAAAGAACGGCCTACAATCTTAGCATAGGAAAGAACGAAGATATTGATCAAAGTCACTGTTTTCCTCCGATTGTTCCTATAGAGCTATATGATATAGTTACCCGATCCTTATCAAATTTGGCACAGTCATTAACAGATATATAAAACTAACAAATAATTAATATGAAAGCAATCGCGTTAAAAGTAACGAAGGTTTTGACAAAAGTCACTGTTTTCGAAAGATCGTTCCTATGGGAGCTATATGATATAGTCACCGATCTTGATCAAATTTGGCGTAGTCGTTTATATGTGAAATTAACTCACCAATATTAAATTTCACGACAATAGCTCAGAAAATAACGAAGTTATTAAGAAAAGTCACTGTTCGTGACTTTGCCATTTGTATGGGAGCTATATGATATAGTGATCCGATCCGGCTGAATCCGAGATATACAACGCCTGCAGTATATACAAGCCTACATACAAATTTCAGCTCTGTAGCGTTAACGGTCTAGGAGGAGTTTGCGTTGATCCAGACGGACGGACGGACGGACGGACGGACGGACGGACGGACGGACGGACGGACGGACGGACATGGCTATTTGAACTCGTCTCGTCGTGCTGATCAAGAATATATATACTTTATATGGTCGGAGATGCTTCCTTCTATGCGTTGCACACTTTTGACCAAAATTAATATACCCTTTTTGCAAGGGTATAAAAATGGCGGCTTTAGAATTGTTCCAACTGCTACATCAAAGATAGCGGTTAAAAAACTCAAAATGGAGGGTATAAGATTCAAAATGGCGGCTAGGTTGCATACCAAATTTAATGTCGGTAGCTTTCATAGTTTTTAAGAAAATCAGAGCTATGTAAATTCCGGGGTCGGAAGTGGGCGTGGCAACATATTAAAATATATATATTCTGCGCGCATACTAAGCCAATATAGATACAAAATTTTGTGACTTTAGCTTTGTTGGTTTTCGAGAAAATCAGTTTTGTTTAATTTGCGGGGGCGGAAATGGGCGTGGCAAAATTTTTAAATAGTCAATATCTGCGCGTCTATTAAGCTAGCTTACATACCAAATTTAATGTCGGTAGCTTTCATACTTTTTAAGGAAAAACAGTTTTATGTAAATTATGGGGACGTAAGGGGGCGTGGCAAAAATTTGAAACAAACTTGATAACTGTACAAATTAAACACTTCCTTCACTCACGGGTTAAAAAAATGAATTTTTATTTATAAAGTCACTTTTATTACAATACAGTATGTTTTAATTATAACTGAAAGATGCTGACTTTGGTGAGCGAATTCGGCGGAGTTTAAGCGAAGTTACCGGTTGGTTTGTACTTAGGCTCAAGACTGATTTGCTATGGTTCGATTATGTTGGATGAAGGCTTGGGTAATCGACGTCGTCGCAGGCGGCGGCGTTGGCTGAGTCCAATAGTCCACTTTAAGTGCGTGGGACCATTCTTTGTTTACACAAGTGTTCAGGACCATTCTTTGTTTATTGCCGAAATTTGTGGCGTGATTCTGCGTATGCACCGAACCCGACACCATTCTTCTAGGGCCTGGGAAAATGGGGTGCAGGCTTATTGTTTATCCTAGCGATCGGACTGTTACTTGAGATTGGCGATCATGCGACAAATGGGCATGGGACGATTGAGTGGGGTTAACCAATGGGTATTGCATGTGATGATGAAATAGGGTCGGCCAATGGGCATGCGGTTAATGTGCATGTGTTGACGGACTTGGGTCTATGGCTTCTATGTTATGGTATGAGTTGTGATAGAAGTGCTTAACTCCTTCCCCTTTAAGTGCGGACGTCCTCGGTCGCAACAACATATTGGACAGGCCCGATTGAGACTTCCATTGGTGGACCATGGTTGCCTGTTCCGTGGCTGCAGTATTTTTTATGATGCAATATGTTATCATCGCAGCTGCTAGAAGAGTTAAAATAATCCAGTTTGATGAAGACATAATCAAGTTGTTTCTTTGGATACGCTCCAGATTATTAGTATTATTGATGTGTAACTCCTTGATCATTTCCAGCGATAGCTTTTCACCTCTCTGCTGCTTATTTGATAGTAATTGTAACAGCGGTGGTTGAACCTCGGCTTCAAAGCGTGTCTTCACAATATACCAGGAGTCTTCTATAATGACTGTCGCGTTTTCCGCTTGGATTATGAAGTTGCCTTTTAGGGTGATGTTTTCTCCATTGATGCTGATGTCCCCTTGGAATTGGTTCAGCAGCAAGGTACCGGGCATTATTTCCGAATTGGATTTACGTGCTGGTTGTTGATGACCTTACATTGGGGATTCCTTCTTTGCAAGTCCTATACATTTACTGTTTTCTAAATTAGTCAGATCTTCCAGTTTACAAATTGTCTTACCATTATGAATTTTACAATTACTCTTATTGGTTAACCCGCAGTATTTCTTGTTACATTTCAT
Source organism: Drosophila willistoni (assembly GCF_018902025.1). Classification (NCBI taxonomy): domain Eukaryota; kingdom Metazoa; phylum Arthropoda; class Insecta; order Diptera; family Drosophilidae; genus Drosophila; species Drosophila willistoni. Next base: position 3,256 of record NW_025814750.1, read on the forward strand.
GATGTTATCATAGTCTATTTCTTCTATAAATTTTTGATATTTAATTGGTATTGCTAGGATTTGTTTACAAATTTCATTGATTACTCTGGGAAGGCTAACAATATAAAGGAGTGATTTACCATCTGAGGCTACACTGACCTCAGCAAACTCTATTAATTCTTCAATGTTTATAAATGTTAAACTTTCTTCTTTAATTGTTTCGATGAAATCTATTTCGGTAGAGGATAATATTAGTGAATTTACTGTATTGGCCTTGGCCCAATCGATTGCATAGATAATATTTGTTATTTCTTCTCTTAGGAGACTCAATTTAAATTTGGTTATTTCAATTTCTTTTGACTTATTGTTAGATTCGGGTTTACCTTTAATTAATATGGTATTAGTTATTTTAATTAAATCGTTTATCTTATTCTCTATTAGATTATTAATTACGACCTGCCGATTATTGCCATTTTGAGTCTTCTACTCGCTATCAATTCTATACACCCAATTTTGAATCTTCTACCCACCATTTTAGTCTTCCACCCGCCATTTTGAGCCTTTTAGCCGCCATCTTTAATATACCATTCTACAGCTCCATTTTTGGCTTCCACCCGCCATTTTGAGGCTCTTAGCCGCCATCTTTAATGTAGAAACCATACGAGCTGCTGGAACTATTCTACAGCTCCATTTTGTGTCTTCTACCCGCCATTTTGAGTCTTTCAGCCGCTATCTTAGATGTAGCATTTATAACAATTCTATAGCCGCCATTTTGAATCTTCTATCCGCCATATTGAGTCTTCCACCCGCCGATATCTTTGATATAGAAGCCATACAAGTTGCTCGAACCATTCTACAGTCGCTATTATTTTATACGCGCTAACTAAACAAGTATATAACCCAAATTTGATGTCTCTATCTGCCATACTTTTTAAGAAAAACAGTTTTATGTAAATTAAGGGGGCGTGGCAAAAATTTGAAACAAACTCGATAACTGTACATACCACACGAGTCTACATACCAAATTTGGTGGCTTATAGTCTCCGAGATCTAGGTGTTCATACGGACGGGCGGACGGACGGACAGACGGACATGGCTAGATCGACACGGTTGTTGATCCTGATATATACTTTGTGGGGTCGGAGATGCTTCATTCTGCCTACAATGGCGGGTAGAAGATTCAAAATGGGGGCTGTAGAATTGTTCTAGCTGCTACATCACAGATAGCGGCTAAAAGACTCAAAATGGAGGGTATAAGATTCAAAATGGCGGCTAGGTTACATACCAAATTTAATGTCGGTAGCTTTCATAGTTTTTAAGAAAATCAGAGTTATGTAAATTCCGGGGGCGGAAGTGGGCGTGGCAACATATTAAAATATATATATTCTGCGCGCATACTAAGCCAATATACATACTAAATTTGGTGACTTTAACTTTGTTGGTTTTCGAGAAAATCAGTTTTGTTTAATTTGCGGGGGCGGAAATGGGCGTGGCAAAATTTTTAAATAGTCAATATCTGCGCGTCTATTAAGCTAGCTTACATACCAAATTTAATGTCGGTAGCTTTCATACTTTTTAAGAAAAACAGTTTTATGTAAATTATGGGGACGTAAGGGGGCGTGGCAAAAATTTGAAACAAACTTGATAACTGTACAAATTAAACACTTCCTTCACTCACGGGTTAAAAAAATGAATTTTTTATTTATAAAGTCACTTTTATTACAATACAGTATGTTTTAATTATAACTGAAAGATGCTGACTTTGGTGAGCAAATTCGGCGGAGTTTAAGCGAAGTTACCGGTTGGTTTGTACTTAGGCTCAAGACTGATTTGCTATGGTTCGATTATGTTGGATGAAGGCTTGGGTAATCGACGTCGTCGCAGGCGGCGGCGTTGGCTGAGTCCAATAGTCCACTTTAGGTGCGTGGGACCATTCTTTGTTTACACATGTGTTCAGGACCATTCTTTGTTTATTGCCGAAATTTGTGGCGTGATTCTGCGTATGCACCGAACCCGACACCATTCTTCTAGGGCCTGGGAAAATGGGGTGCAGGCTTATTGTTTATCCTAGCGATCGGACTGTTACTTGAGATTGGCGATCATGCGACAAATGGGCATGGGACGATTGAGTGGGGTTGACCAATGGGTATTGCATGTGATGATGAAATAGGGTCGGCCAATGGGCATGCGGTTAATGTGCATGTGTTGACGGACTTGGGTCTATGGCTTCTATGTTATGGTATGAGTTGTGATAGAAGTGCTTAACTCCTTCCCCTTTAAGTGCGGACGTCCTCGGTCGCAACAACATATTGGACAGGCCCGATTGAGACTTCCATTGGTGGACCATGGTTGCCTGTTCCGTGGCTGCAGTATTTTTTTATGATGCAATATGTTATCATCGCAGCTGCTAGAAGAGTTAAAATAATCCAGTTTGATGAAGACATAATCAAGTTGTTTCTTTGGATACGCTCCAGATTATTAGTATTATTGATGTGTAACTCCTTGATCATTTCCAGCGATAGCTTTTCACCTCTCTGCTGCTTATTTGATAGTAATTGTAACAGCGGTGGTTGAACCTCGGCTTCAAAGCGTGTCTTCACAATATACCAGGAGTCTTCTATAATTACTGTCGCGTTTTCCGCTTGGATTATGAAGTTGCCTTCTAGGCATGTCCCCTTGGAATTGGTTCAGCAGCAAGGTACCGGGCATTATTTCCGAATGGGATTTTACGTGCTGGTTGTTGATGACCTTACATTGGGGATTCCTTCTTTGCAAGTAGGCTCCTATACATTTACTGTTTTCTAAATTAGTCAGATCTTCCAGTTTACAAATTGTCTTACCATTATGAATTTTACAATTACTCTTATTGGTTAACCTGCAGTATTTCTTGTTACATTTCATGATGTTATCATAGTCTATTTCTTCTATAAATTTTTGATATTTAATTGGTATTGCTAGGATTTGTTTACAAATTTCATTGATTACTCTGGGAAGGCTAACAATATAAAGGAGTGATTTACCATCTGAGGCTACACTGACCTCAGCAAACTCTATTAATTCTTCAATGTTTATAAATGTTAAACTTTCTTCTTTAATTGTTTCGATGAAATCTATTTCGGTAAAGGATAATATTAGTGAATTTACTGTATTGGCCTTGGCCCAATCGATTGCATAGATAATATTTGTTATTTCTTCTCTTAGGAGACTCAATTTAAATTTGGTTATTTCAATTTCTTTTGACTTATTGTTAGATTCGGGTTTACCTTTAATTAATATGGTATTAGTTATTTTAATTAAATCGTTTATCTTTTTCTCTATTAGATTATTAATTACGACCTGCCGATTATTGTTTACCAATTGTTCATTGATCTTATTTACCACAATCATATGATCTTCATGATCAGGTGTGCCCGCTAACCATTTCCACGCCGTGCCAAGTATATCAAGCGATCTTTTGTTTCTAAACTGCATCTGCTGAAGCTTTCTCAGTTCATTCTGTATCCGCGTTATCTCATAGGCCAAAAAAGGCTGATACGGACTTAGGTTTGTCGAATTTTTGACAACTTCTTTTAAAACGGATATGGACATTTGATATTTTTCGAGTTCGATGACATGGACGATTTTAAAGGTTCCATTCTGGCGCGCGGCTAACCCAGTTTCAGCAAAGTGGTAACATAAGCAATCTGTCGGAAGAGGATGTTTATCAATATTTCAAGTGGTTTTTATGAACTATCCTGCCTGACCTGGTTTTAATTTTGGTATTAAGATCTTCGGCTACTATTTCTTTTTTATATCTAGACGTTAGTTTCGAACCTAATCGTTTATTAATCCTAACGTAGATGATTTCACCTGGATCGTAAATTTTTATGGGTTTTTTTGTTTTGTTATGGTACCCTAGGTCTTTGTTTTGTTTCTTTAAGATGTTTTCTGAAATCTTTTCCCTTTCAAGTGCTAATTTTTCTGGTGTATGGATTAAATTTGTTGCGAAAAATGCTTCTATTGGCTTTTTATTGGTTGTACTGTGGATTGTTTTATTGTATTCATCTACAGCCTTGAATATTAAATCCTCAAATTCCATTTCTGGATGCTCTAACTTCAAGCATCTCATTATTTCCGTATATGTGGAATGAAATCTTTCTATTTGGCCGTTGCTGGATGAAGTATAAGGTGGGGTAGTGTGGACTTGTATCCCTAACTGATTATTTAAAAGAAATTTTATTGATGCAGAATTTAAAGCCTTTTCGTTATCCATTACCACGGTTTTCGTCATACCGAAGGCTATCAATAACTCAAGTAAGGGCACTTTAAGATGTTCTGCTGCTTTTGAGTTTATGAGTTTAACTTGCGCATACTTAGAAAATTTGTCTATGGCTGTTAAAATTATCTTATTTTGGGTGGAATATAAATCTATATAGATTATTTCGCCTGGATATGTCGAAATAGGTGTTGGTTGTATTTCTTGATTCGGAGGGTGTCTTTGATACTTCGAGAGTTTGCATGTTTGGCAAGAGTTTACTATTGCTTCTACTTTTTTCTTCATACCTGGGAAAAAATACTCGAATAAAATTTGCTTTTTATTTTCGATGGAATTTCTATGTGCTCTAAGGTGTTCTTTAATTATGATTTCTTGTTCTTGGGTTTGATCATGGACATCTACAGTTTGGATTTGTGTGAATCTTGCCTTGTAATTCCTAAAATGCTCCGGAAAAATTTGTTGAATTTTACCCATGATACTTTCGGAAGTGAAAATACCATTTACTATTCTCGGATCGATTTTTTCTTTTAGAATAGTTACAAGATCGTCTTCGGAATAATTACTTCTCACTATTGTGTGTCTGTGGTATGTGGGGAATGGTATTTCGAAGGTGGTGGATTCGTTATCACCAGTGAGGATAAACAATTGGTTTTTAAAGACATTGATGGGTACTTCCATTGCTGGAATGAGTTCATGCCCTGAGCTTTCATCACTGTGGACTGTAGCTGACGTACTACTAGCATTTATATTAGTAGGGTTCCTAGAGAGTGCGTCTGCTACGACATTTGAGCTACCCGGTTTATATTTCAACTCGTAGTTGTATTCCTCCAGGTAACTTTTCCATTTCTTCAGCTTTATGTTGTTATTTTTTGGGCTGAGAGCATAAGTGAGAGTCTGGTGGTCGGTGTAAGTGATCATCACTTTGGATTTGCCGTATACATACATTCTTAGCTTATCCAATGCCCATACTATTGCTAGCATTTCTCTTTCATTTGTGGCATAGTTTTCTTCAGCTTTGGATAACGCACGGGAAAGAAAGGTAATGGGTCTTCCATTCTGTTCTAGAGAAGCTACTAGTGCGATGTTTGAGGCATCAGTGGTTAGATGGAACTCTTGTTTAAAGTCAGGGTATGCTAGCATAACGTCTTGTGACACTAATGCATTTTTCACTTTCTCAAAGGCATCGATTTCGGCTTCACCGAATCGGATTTCGATCTTGCTTGAGACATTTTTCTTGGCTCTGCCATGTTCTCCTCGCAATAACGCAGTTAAGGGTCTAGCTAATTTAGCAAAATCTTTGATAAATCTTCTGTAATAACTAGCTAGTCTCAGGAAAGACCTTAGTTGTTTTTTGGTATGGGGAACTTTTTAATGGCTTGGATTTTCTCTGGATTGGTTTTAACTCCTTCCCTTGAAATTACTACGCCTAGGAAGTCAACGCTATGTCTTAGGAATTTGCATTTATCTACTTGGACCTTCATATTTGCCTTGGACAAGGTAGAAAATACCAAAGCTAGATGTCGGAAATTGGTGCCGGCTGAGGTTTCGGGGCAAATGGTCTCGGTGGTGCGTTGAAAAATACGGGGTTATTAGATTGAGGGACTCTATTTTGGGACATGAACACGTTTTGCATGGGTCTCTGATTATAATAGTTGTTGTTGTTGTAAGGTTTGGGTGGAATTGCTGGTATGAACGATCGTTGAGGTTGCACGTTAATTTTAGCATACTGTGGGGGTTTTGGTCCTACAGGTGGACGAATGTCACGATGGCCGATAATGTTTCTAGCCCTCTTATTATCCAACATATCGCACAATTGCAATGCATGCCTCAGATCTTTGGATTGAGCTAAGCTCATTCTGTCTGAGAGATCTCCGTTCAGACCTCTGATGAAGGTATCTAGAGCCCTATCTCTGACCTGTTTAGCCATGGCTTCCATAGTCTCGGGAGTATAACCCATCGTTTCGATTTATTCAGATAACAAACACTGCGAGATTGCACCCCAATGTAATGCGGTGCGATAGACTTTCAACACTGTGTTGGCGTGGCCTGTAATTTTTCCTCGAATGGTCATAAGAATTGCATAGTATTTGGGTGTTCCCTGAATGGGGGCATACAATTCCATCAATTGTGTGGCGGTAGTAAACCATGTTGAGAAATCTTCACGGCTACCTGAGAATTTGTCAAGATTCTTTACGATGTCTGGAACTTTATCTAGTTCATGCCAATCATCCTGAACGCCAGCTGTCTGGTCCCTAAAGGGTATATGTCCTGACTGAGAATGATTTAATTGTTTCACTATTTCCTGTAACTGAGACGACAAAATTGTCTGGATAGCTACATCTAGTCCCTATATTGACAGTGCTTCGATTCTATTTGCGGTTGATGCACTTGAGGTGGATGTTGTCGGAGCATCAGAACCTGCTGCATGAATACCACCCTGCTGGAGGACTGCGGCTTTAACCCAGTTGTCTTTAGTCATTTTGGAAATGGTTTTTTTTTTAATTAGGATTAATTCAAGGTGTTACGGTATCGCGAATACGAAAAATATAATCCGCGAAAATTAAATTTTTTTGCTTATAAAAATATAGCGGTGTGTCCGCTAATCTTGGATTGATAAAAATATATGTCCGCTAATCTTGGATGGAAATGGCTTGTGGTATTATACAAAAATTTCAATATTATGTGGTTATCTTTTATAAAAATATTTTTTTTTAAATTTCAAAATTATTTTCTCTTTTTTTCCAATATTACTTATTATTATTTTCTTTCTTATCTTTTCATTATTTTCTTTTTCTTTTTGAATATTACTTATTATTATTTCCTTTCTTAATTTTTCATTATTTTCTTTTTCTTTTCGAGTGGGGAAAAAATTTAGTTAAGGATTTTATATAAAAAAAATTTTTTAGCTTCTTGATATTGATTCACAAAATTTTTTCACCCACTGTGTTTTCACAATAAAAATTTTATTTTGGTTTTCTTTTGCTAAATTTATTTCACTTAACTTACGTTAATGCTATCATCCTCGTGCTTTTTACTGATCGGTTTGTAGGAGGTCTCGCTTTTCCAACGTTATAGGTACTAACGCTCCTGGGCAAACACTTTTGGGTTTTCAGTTTTCCTCCGAACTGGTCTTAGAGGAATTCGCAGCGATTAAAATGTCCCTGTCTGATTCGTGGTATAGTTCGATATAGTGTTTTTGTTTCACTGACCCGAGCGGGGTCCCTGCTCGGGCGCCAATTAAACACTTCCTTCACTCACGGGTTAAAAAAATGAATTTTTATTTATAAAGTCACTTTTATTACAATACAGTATGTTTTAATTATAACTGAAAGATGCTGACTTTTGTGAGCGAATTCGGCGGAGTTTAAGCGAAGTTACCGGTTGGTTTTTACTTAGGCTCAAGACTGATTTGCTATGGTTCGATTATGTTGGATGAAGGCTTGGGTAATCGACGTCGTCGCAGGCGGCGGCGTTGGCTGAGTCCAATAGTCCACTTTAAGTGCGTGGGACCATTCTTTGTTTACACAAGTGTTCAGGACCATTCTTTGTTTATTGCCGAAATTTGTGGCGTGATTCTGCGTATGCACCGAACCCGACACCATTCTTCTAGGGCCTGGGAAAATGGGGTGCAGGCTTATTGTTTATCCTAGCGATCGGACTGTTACTTGAGATTGGCGATCATGCGACAAATGGGCATGTGACGATTGAGTGGGGTTGACCAATGGGTATTGCATGTGATGATGAAATAGGGTCGGCCAATGGGCATGCGGTTAATGGGCATGTGTTGACGGACTTGGGTCTATGGCTTCTATGTTATGGTATGAGTTGTGATAGAAGTGCTTAACTTACATACCACACGAGTCTACATACCAAATTTGGTGGCTCTAGCTCTTATAGTCTCCGAGATCTAGGTGTTCATACGGACGGGCGGACGGACGGACGGACAGACGGACATGGTTAGATCGACACGGTTGTTGATCCTGATATATACTTTGTGGGCTCGGAGATGCTTCATTCTGCCTGTTATATACATTTCACCCTATGGGTGTATGGTATAAAAATAGCGATTTAAAGACTCAAAATGGCGACTAGAAGATTCAAAATGGGGGCTGTTGAATTGTCCTACATGCTACATCAAAGATAGCGGCTTAAAGACTCAAAATGGGTAGAAGACTTAAAATAGCGGTTGTAGAATGGTTCCAGCAGCTCGTATGGCTTCTGAATTAAAGATGGGGGTTAAAAGCCTCAAAATGGCGAGAAGAAGACTCAAAATGGCGGCTGTAGAATGGTTCCAGCAGCTCGTATGGCTTCTATATTAAAGATGGCGGCTAAAAAATTCAAAATGGCGGGAAAGGAGTAAAATGGCGGGTAGAAGATTCAAAATGGGGGCTGTGGAATTGTTCTAGCTGCTCCATCACAGATAGGGGCTAAAAGACTCAAAATGGAGGGTATAAGATTAAAAATGGCGGCTGTAAAGTTCTTCTACATGCTACATCAAAAATAGCGGCTTAAAGACTCAAAATGGGTACAAGACTCAAAATGGCCGGCTGTAGAATGGTTTCAGCAGCTCGTATGGCTTCTATATTAAAGATGGCGGCTAAATGCCGAGCGATCAGAAGACTCAAAATGGCGGCTGTAGAATGGTTCCAGCAGCTCGTATGGGTTCTATATTAAAGGTGACGGTTAAAAGATTTAAAATGGCGGGTGGAAGACTCAATATGACGGATAGAAGATTCAAAGATAACGGCTAAAAGACTCAAAATGGCGACTAGAAGATTCAAAATGGTGGCTGTAGAATTGTTCTACCTGCTACATCAAAGATTGCGGCTTAAAGACTCAAAATTGAGGGTACAAGGCTCAAAATGGCGCTAGAATGGTTTCAGCAGCTCGTATGGCTTCTATATTAAAGATGGCAGCTAAAAGCCTCAAAATGGCGAGTAGAAGACTGAAAATGCGGGTCGTAGAATGGCTTCAGCAGCTCGTATGGCTTTTTTTATTAAAGACGGCGGCTGAAAGAATTAAAATGGCGGGTAGAAGACTCAAAATGAAGGGCAGAAGATTCAAAATGGCGGCTGTAAAATTGTTCTACCTGCTACATCAAAGATAGCGACTTAAAGACTCAAAATGGCGGGTGGAAGATTAAAAATGACGGACAGAAGATTCAAAATAGCGTCTTTAGAATTGTTCTAATTGCTACATTAATGAAGTAAGTAAGTCGTCTCGCCGACTTGGGTATACCATACACCAGGTGAAACAAATATTTAAAATTTCGAAAACCAAATGTATGTCTATTAAATTGTTTTAACATGTCTCATACCATATGTAATCTCGCTCACTCTACAAACACACGAGCACTCTAGCGCCGCCACTAGCCAACGGCCAATTCTGCCCTTATGCATCGCGATGCAAAATACGTTGATACGCATATTTTGCATGTTTCTAGTCTGATTTCAATCAAATTTTGTAGTTTGATAGAAATAGATAAGATTTATTAGGCTGCCAAATTTGATCGCGATGGTCAAAAAATTTTAAAAGCCAGACGGTTTTTTCTAAATTATGGAGGCAGAAGTGGGCGTGGCAACATACTAAAATATATTTGGTGATTTTAGCTTTGTTAGTTTTCGAGAAAATCAGTTTTGTTTAATTTGCGGGGCGGAAATTGGCGTGGCAAAATTTTTAAATAGTCAATATCTGCGCGTCTATTAAGCTAGCTTACATACCAAATTTAATGTCGGTAGCTTTCATAGTTTTTAAGAAAATCAGAGTTATGTAAATTCCGGGGGCGGAAGGGGGCGTGGCAAAAGTTGGAACAATTATTTTCTAAACAAGTATATAACCCAAATTTGATGTCTCTATCTGCCATACTTTTTAAGAAAAACAGTTTTATGTAAATTATGCGGGCGTAAGGGGGCGTGGCAAAAATTTGAAACAAACTCGATAACTGTACATACCACACGAGTCTACATACCAAATTGGCTCTAGCTCTTATAGTCTCCGAGATCTAGGTGTTCATACGGACGGACGGACAGACGGACATGGCTAGATCGACTCGGTTGTTGATCGTGATCACAAATATATATACTTTGTGGGGTCGGAGATGCTTCCTTCTGCCTGTTACATACATTTCACCCTATGGGTTTATTGTATTCAAATAGCGCCTTAAAGACTCAAAATGGCGGCTAGAAGATTCAAAATGGAGGCTGTAGAATTGTTATACCTGCTACATCAAAGATTGCGGCTTAAAGACTCAAAATGGGTACAAGACTCAAAATGGTGGCTTTTGAATGCTTCCAGCAGCTCGTATGGCTTCTGAATTAAAGATGGGGGTTAAAAGCCTCAAAATGGCGGCTGTAGAATGGTTCCAGCAGCTCGTATGGCTTCTGAATTAAAGATGGGGGTTAAAAGCCTCAAAGCGGCGAGTAGAAGACTCAAAATGGCGGCTGTAGAATGGTTCCAGCAGCTCGTATGGCTTCTGAAATAAAGATGGGGGTTAAAAGCCTCAAAATGGCGAGTAGAAGACTCAAAATGGCGGCTGTAGAATGGTTTCAGCAGCTCGTATGGCTTCTATATTAAAGATGGCGGCTAAATGCCGAGCGAGTAGAAGACTCAAAATGGCGGCTGTAGAATGGTTTTAGCAGCTCGTATGGGTTCTATATTAAAGATGGCGGCTAAAAGACTAAAATGGCGGATAGAAGATTCAAAATGGCGGCTATAGAATTGTTCTACCTGATACATCAAAGATAGCGGCTTAAGGACTCAAAATGGGTAGAAGACTCAAAATAGCGGTTGTAGAATGGTTCCAGCAGCTCGTATGGGTTCTGAATTAAAGATAAGGGTTAAAAGCCTCAAAATGGCGAGTAGAAGACTCAAAATGGCGGCTGTAGAATTGTTCTACCTGCTACATCACAGATAGCGGCTAAAAGACTCAAAATGGAGGGTATAAGATTCAAATGGCGGCTGTAAAGTTGGTCTACCATCTAGATCAAAGATAGCGGCTTAAAGACTCAAAATGGCGGGTGGAAGACTAAAAATGGCGGATAGAAGATTTAAAATAGAGTCTTTAGAATTGTTCTAACTGCTACATCAAAGATAATGGCTTAAAGACTCAAAATGGCGACTAGAAGATTCAAAATGGTGGCTGTAGAATAGTCCTACCTGCTACATCAAAGATTGCGGCTTAAAGACTCAAAATTGAGGGTACAAGGCTCAAAATGGCGGCGCTAGAATGGTTTCAGCAGCTCGTATGGCTTATATATTAAAGATGGCGGCTAAAAGCCTCAAAATGGCGGATAGAAGACTCAAAATGCGGGATGTAGAATGGGTTCAGCAGCTCGTATGGCTTTTTTATTAAAGACGGCGGCTGAAAGATTTAAAATGGCGGGTAGAAGACTCAAAATGAAGGGCAGAAGATTCAAAATGGCGGCTGTAAAATTGTTCTACCTGCTACATCAAAGATAGCGGCTTAAAGACTCAAAATGGCGGGTGGAAGATTGAAAATGGCGGACAGAAGATTCAAAATAGCGTCTTTAGAATTGTTCTAATTGCTACATTAATGAAGTAAGTAAGTCGTCTCGCCGACTTGGGTATACCATACACCAGGTGAAACAAATATCTAAATTTGGAAAACCAAATGTATGTCTATTAAATTGTTTTAACATGCCTCAGACCATATGTAATCTCGCTCACTCTACAAACACACGACGACTCTAGCGAAAATACGTTGATACGCATATTTTGCATGTTTCTAGTCTGATTTCAATCAAATTTGGTAGTTTGATAGAAATTATCATATCGGTAGCTTTCATAGTTTTTTGAAAATCAGAGTTATGTAAATTCCGGTGGCGGAAGGGGGCGTGGCAAAAAGTTGGAACAATTATTTTCTGCTCGCTAACTAAACAAGTATATAACCCAAATTTGATGTCTTTATCTGCCATACTTTTAAAGAAAAACAGCTTTTTGTAAATTATGGGGGCGTAAGGGGGCGTGGCAAAAATTTGAAACAAACTCGATAACTGTACATACCACACGAGTCTACATACCACATTTGGTGGCTCTAGCTCTTATAGTCTCCGAGATCTAGGTGTTCATACGGACGGACGGACGGATGGACGGACGGACGGACAGACGGACATGGCTAGATCGACTCGGTTGTTGATCCTGATCAAGAATATATATACTTTGTGGCTTGAAGATTCACAATGGCGGTTACATCAAAGATAGCGGCTTAAAGACTCAAAATGGCGGGTGGGAGAATCAAAATGGCGGATAGAAGATTCAAAATAGCGTCTTTAGAATTGTTCTAACTGCTACATCAAAGATAAAGACTTAAAATGGCGACTAGAAGATTCAAAATGGTGGCTGTAGAATTGTTCTACCTGCTACATCAAAGATAACGGATTAAAGACTCAAAATGACGGGTACAAGACTTAAAATGGCGACTGTAGAATGCTGTTCCAGCAGCTCGTATGGGTTCTATATTAAAGATGGCGGCTAAAAGACTCAAAATGGCGGGTGGAAGTCTCAAAATGGCGGATAGAAGATTAAAAATGGCGGCTTTAGAATTTTTCTAACTGCTACATCAAAGATAGCGGCTTTAAGGCACAAAATGGCGGGTGGAAGACTCAATATGGCGGATAGAAGATTCAATGATATTAAGAGGTGGGTTCAGTTTGCAAGATGAGAGAAGACTATTTAATGAGTAATGAGTAATTAGAAATGGTACAAATATAGGGTGTAAGAGTTGCCAGATAGAGATTACTTTTCAATATACCCCCTTCATTGAATATCTGGCAGATATAACATTAATATTCTGATAATGACAATTCTTTCTTCCTTTTTTTATTTGGAAGGAGTCGTATATTATTCCTCTGCATAAAAATGGCAAAAAGTCCGAAGCCTCTAACTATAGGGGTATCTCAAAATTGTCCGCTATTCCGAAAGCTTTTGAGAAAATTATAACTTCTCAATTGCAACATTTTTGCAGCTCCATTATTTCGCCATCCCAACATGGGTTTGTGAAACGTAGATCTACAACCACTAACCTTTTAGAATTTACATCAATAATTATCAAGGGGTTCAAAAATGGTAAACAAACTGATGTCATATACACTGACTTCAGCAAAGCCATTGATTCCGTTAATCATACCCTATTACTTTCTAAGCTGAGCGACATTGGGTTTCCACCCCTTTTCCTTTCTTGGGTTCGAGAATATTTAACAAATAGAAAACAGATGGTACTTTTTAAGTCTTCTTTTTCCGTTTCCATTTCTGTGACTTCTGGTGTACCTCAAGGTAGTCATCTTGGCCCTCTGCTCTTCACACTATTTATTAACGATCTTCCATCAGTCATTGTTCATTCGCGTGTGCTTATGTATGCTGACGATGTCAAGCTTTGTCTTACTTATAAAGATACAGATTCATTTAGTCGGCTACAAGCTGATCTTAAAAACTTTCAATCCTGGTGCCAGTTGAATCTACTAAATCTTAACACTACCAAATGTAAGGTAATGACTTTTTTTCGTAACTCTCCTCAACTGGTCACTTATTTTCTAAACAACAGCCCTTTAGAACGTCTAAATAATATGAATGATTTGGGCGTACTTATGGACCATAAGTTAAATTTTAACACCCATATTTCCACCACGGTCGCAAAGGCCATGAGTGTCCTGGGTTTCATTAAAAGATGGTCAAAAGAATTTGATGACCCTATACAACTAAAGTTCTTTTTACTTCGCTTGTCCGTCCTATTTTAGAGTATGGATCTTGCATTTGGTCACCTCAATATGAGTCGCACCAGATTAGACTAGAATCCGTTCAAAAGCAGTTCTTGCTATTTGCTCTTCGTGGCTTAAGCTGGGATCGCAATGTCAATTTGCCTTCGTATTCTAGTAGACTTCTCTTGATTAACCTTCCGTCCCTAACTAACCGTAGAATTATGCTTGGTGTCATTTTTATGCACAAGCTCCTAATTGGTGATATCGACTCGCCTGAGTTATTAGCTCAGGTGAATCTGTCGGTACCATGTAGACGGAGTAGACATCCTTTAATACCTTTATCCCTTAGTCGTTGTTCTTCTAACTATGCTATGCATGAACCTTTTAGGGTCCTCTGCTCTGATTACAATCTTCTATCCCCTGTAATCGGCTCAGAGTTTTCTATTAATATGCTTAAAACATCTATCCTATCCCATTTAGTTAATAGATAGCTATAGTATTATGTGTTTGTCTGTCTTTTCTATTGAGTATTTTGTCCACGCGATTCGTGCCGTGCGTTATACGGCTGCACCCCTCGGTCGGTCGGGTGGAAGGTGGGCAGTTATCTGCTTGGGCTCGCGCGTAACAGGCTTTGTCCTGGTGTCGTAGATGCCACTTGAACGTACTGCGCATAGTATCGTCAACGTCCGCTATATGTTTCATTCTTGGAGAAAATGAATTATTCCTTATGATGTGCAACGCACTCTTGTTGTCACAACATAGCACGATCTTATTGGTATCAATGAGATAAAGTTCCTTCTGCAGGCGCAATAACCATATGGCTTCTTGGATGGCAGATACTGCTGCCATATATTCCGCTTCTGTAGAGAAAAGTGCAACGGTCCTCTGCCGTTGGGAACACCACGATATTGCTCCACCTTGTTGTACATAGATGTATCCGGATGTTCATCTCCTTACGTCGAGGTCTCCGCCCCAATCAGCATCGGTAAAACCTTTTAAATCATCTCCAGTAGCATGATTGTGATGCATTTGTTGAGAGTTCCTTTCAGATAGCTCATCACACACAGAGAAGCGACTCAACATGTTGACAGCAAAACTTATGTCAGGACGAGTGTTCTGGGCAGAAAAGAAAGACTTTGTGCGACATCCACCGGCGTTGAAGAATTCTTTTTAGAATTCCTGCAATATAATTAGATTGATCAATTTTTATTGTGCCTTCTGTCTTATTGTGTCGAACACGCATGCCCAAAATCGACAAAAATTCGCCCATATCTTTCATGTTAAATTTCTGCGATAGCTCGCCCTTGATTTTAGCTCCATTTGTTTGTTGTTGCTGAAAATTAATATATCGTCAACATATACTGCCACATATACCATGATGGATCCAGTTACGTAATGGTATACACACTGATCCACTTCGCCGCTTGTTCCGCATTTCATTCCAAACTCTGCTTGCCTGCTTAAGCCCGTAGCGCGATTTATTGAGGCGACAGACTTTTCCTGATTGATCGTCGAAGCCTTCAGGCTGACGCATAGATTTCTTCTTGTAAATCGCCATTAAGAAAAGCTGTCACAGCATCCAGTTGATAAATGGTCAACCCATACTTAGCAGCTGCAGCAAACAGCACTCGCATGGAAGTGTATCGCACGACTGGTGCAAACGTCTCCGTGTAGTCAATACCCTCTTTCTGAGAAATTCCTTTAACAACAAGTCCTACCTTATAGCGTGGCACCAAGTCCCCAGATTCTCGTTTTGTTTTAAAAACCCATTTTGACTGTATCGCCACTTTGCCCTTTGGTAATTCCGTTAGCGTCCAAGTGTTATTTAATTCGTAAGAGAGCATTTCCGACTTCATTGCTTCTTCCCATGAATCTGCTAGTTTCGACTTTATTGCCTCTGTTACTGTTAGTGGGTCGTCACCTTGCGAGACTACACAACATAGGTGAAGCTCTTCCAGCTTATTCGCAATCCTTTTTGATCTTCAAACACCAAATGCATCTGGAACGTGCACATCGGTAGTCTTTAGTTCGTTAGCCGTTCTTCTTCTGTATCCGTATTCCACGACTCAAACTCTGACGTAGACTGCTTTAACATGTCTTCTTGATACAAAGGTTCTGCTTCCAGGGACTGCTTACCGTCTCTGCAATTATGCTCTACGGTGCCCAATTCGCCAAAATGCTGTGTTGAGTCTCTGCAATTATTTTCGATGAAAACGACGTCCTTACTTATTAAAAACTTACAATCAGATTTCCTGTACAGACGATATGCTTTCGAAGTGTCGCTGTATCCTACAAAAATGCATTCTTCAGATTTAGCATGTAGCTTCCCACGCTTTTGCTTTGGGATATGAGCCAATGCTGTACAACCAAATATACGCATATACTTTAAGTTTAGCTTAGATCCAGTCCAAAGTTCTTCAGGAGATGTGCTATTTCCACGACAAGGCATTCGGTTAGTTATATGAGCTGCAGTGTTAGCGGCTTCGGCCCAATAAATGGTGTGTGTTATACGGCGCTGTAGTCTGATGCAGAATACCAGCATTCTGCAAAAAATGTTCAAGCTCTTGGTTGCAATATTCCTTCCCATTGTCAGAACGCAAAATGCGAATTTTTCGTCCTGTTTGGTTCTCTGCCAGATTTTTGAAAATCTCGAATTTCCTGACTACATCTGACTTCTCCTTAATTGGGTACACACACACCTTCCGAGAGTAATCATCAACGAAGACAAGCATAAATCTTGCACCAGAAAAGGGCATAACTTACATACCACACGAGTCTACATACCAAATTTGGTGCCTCTAGCTCTTATAGTCTCCGAGATCTAGGTGTTCATACGGACGGGCGGACGGACGGACGGACAGACGGACATGGTTAGATCGACACGGTTGTTGATCCTGATATATATTTTGTGGGTTCGGAGATGCTTCATTCTGCCTGTTATATGCATTTCACCCTATGGGTGTATGGTATAAAAATAGCGCCTTAAAGACTCAAAATGGCGGCTAGAAGATACAAAATGGCGGCTGTAGAATTGTTCTACCTGCTACATCAAAGATAGCGGCTTAAGGACTCAAAATGGGTAGAAGACTCAAAATAGCGGTTGTAGAATGGTTCCAGCAGCTCGTATGGCTTTTTTATTAAAGACGGCGGCTGAAAGATTTAAAATGGCGGGTAGAAGACTAAAATGGCGGGTAGAAGATTCAAAATGGGGGCTGTAGAATTGTTCTAGCTGCTACATCACAGATAGCGGCTAAAAGACTCAAAATGGAGGGTATAAGATTCAAAATGGCGGCTGTAAAGTTGGTCTACCATCTAGATCAAAGATAGCGGCTTAAAGACTCAAAATGGCGGGTGGAAGACTAAAAATGGCGGATAGAAGATTTAAAATAGAGTCTTTAGAATTGTTCTAACTGCTACATCAAAGATAATGGCTTAAAGACTCAAAATGGCGACTAGAAGATTCAAAATGGTGGCTGTAGAATTGTCCTACATGCTACATCAAAGATAGCGGCTTAAGGACTCAAAATGGGTAGAAGACCCAAAATAGCGGTTGTAGAATGGTTCCAGCAGCTCGTATGGCTTCTGAATTAAAGATAAGGGTTAAAAGCCTCAAAATGGCGAGTAGAAGACTCAAAATGGCGGCTGTAGAATTGTTCTACCTGCTACATCACAGATAGCGGCTAAAAGACTCAAAATGGAGGGTATAAGATTCAAAATGGCGGCTGTAAAGTTGGTCTACCATCTAGATCAAAGATAGCGGCTTAAAGACTCAAAATGGCGGGTGGAAGACTAAAAATGGCGGATAGAAGATTTAAAATAGAGTCTTTAGAATTGTTCTAACTGCTACATCAAAGATAATGGCTTAAAGACTCAAAATGGCGATTAGAAGATTCAAAATGGTGGCTGTAGAATTGTCCTACATGCTACATCAAAGATAGCGGCTTAAAGACTCAAAATGGTTGGAAGACTCAAAATAGCGGTTGTAGAATGGTTCCAGCAGCTCGTATGGCTTCTGAATTAAAGATGGGGGTTAAAAGCCTCAAAATGGCGAGAAGAAGACTCAAAATGGCGGCTGTAGAATGGTTCCAGCAGCTCGTATGGCTTCTATATTAAAGATGGCGGCTAAAAAATTCAAAATGGCGGGAAAGGAGTAAAATGGCGGGTAGAAGATTCAAAATGGGGGCTGTGGAATTGTTCTAGCTGCTCCATCACAGATAGGGGCTAAAAGACTCAAAATGGAGGGTATAAGATTAAAAATGGCGGCTGTAAAGTTCTTCTACATGCTACATCAAAAATAGCGGCTTAAAGACTCAAAATGGGTACAAGACTCAAAATGGCCGGCTGTAGAATGGTTTCAGCAGCTCGTATGGCTTCTATATTAAAGATGGCGGCTAAAAAATTCAAAATGGCGGGAAAGGAGTAAAATGGCGGGTAGAAGATTCAAAATGGGGGCTGTGGAATTGTTCTAGCTGCTCCATCACAGATAGGGGCTAAAAGACTCAAAATGGAGGTTATAAGATTAAAAATGGCGGCTGTAAAGTTCTTCTACATGCTACATCAAAAATAGCGGCTTAAAGACTCAAAATGGGTACAAGACTCAAAATGGCCGGCTGTAGAATGGTTTCAGCAGCTCGTATGGCTTCTATATTAAAGATGGCGGCTAAATGCCGGGCGATCAGAAGACTCAAAATGGCGGCTGTAGAATGGTTCCAGCAGCTCGTATGGGTTCTATATTAAAGGTGACGGTTAAAAGATTTAAAATGGCGGGTGGAAGACTCAATATGACGGATAGAAGATTCAAAGATAACGGCTAAAAGACTCAAAATGGCGACTAGAAGATTCAAAATGGTGGCTGTAGAATTGTTCTACCTGCTACATCAAAGATTGCGGTTTAAAGTCTCAAAATTGAGGGTACAAGGCTCAAAATGGCGCTAGAATGGTTTCAGCAGCTCGTATGGCTTCTATATTAAAGATGGCGGCTAAAAGCCTCAAAATGGCGAGTAGAAGACTGAAAATGCGGGATGTAGAATGGCTTCAGCAGCTCGTATGGCTTTTTTTATTAAAGACGGCGGCTGAAAGAATTAAAATGGCGGGTAGAAGACTCAAAATGAAGGGCAGAAGATTCAAAATGGCGGCTGTAAAATTGTTCTACCTGCTACATCAAAGATAGCGACTTAAAGACTCAAAATGGCGGGTGGAAGATTAAAAATGACGGACAGAAGATTCAAAATGGCGTCTTTAGAATTGTTCTAATTGCTACATTAATGAAGTAAGTAAGTCGTCTCGCCGACTTGCGTATACCATACACCAGGTGAAACAAATATTTAAAATTTCGAAAACCAAATGTTTATTAAATTGTTTTAACATGTCTCATACCATATGTAATCTCGCTCACTCTACAAACACACGAGCACTCTAGCGCCGCCACTAGCCAACGGCCAATTCTGCCCTTATGCATCGCGATGCAAAATACGTTGATACGCATATTTTGCATGTTTCTAGTCTGATTTCAATCAATTTTTTTGAAGTTTGGTAGTTTGATAGAAATAGATAAGATTTATTAGGCTGCCAAATTTGATCGCGATGGTCAAAAAATTTTAAAAGCCAGACGGTTTTTTCTAAATTATGGAGGCAGAAGTGGGCGTGGCAACATACTAAAATATATTTGGTGATTTTAGCTTTGTTAGTTTTCGAGAAAATCAGTTTTGTTTAATTTGCGGGGAGGAAATGGGCGTAGCAAAATTTTTAAATAGTCAATATCTGCGCGTCTATTAAGCTAGCTTACATACCAAATTTAATGTCGGTAGCTTTCATAGTTTTTAAGAAAATCAGAGTTATGTAAATTCCGGGGGCGGAAGGGGGCGTGGCAAAAAGTTGGAACAATTATTTTCTGCGCGCAAACTAAACAAGTATATAACCCAAATTTTATGTCTCTATCTGCCATACTTTTTAAGAAAAACAGTTTTATGTAAATTATGATACATACATACCAAATTTGGTGGCTCTAGCTCTTATAGTCTCCGAGATCTAGGTGTTATTACGGACGGGCGGACGGATGGACAGACGGACATGGCTAGATCGACACGGTTGTTGATCCTGATATATACTTTGTGGGGTCGGAGATGCTTCATTCTGCCTGTTATATACATTTCTGCCTGTTATATACACCCCTATGGGTGTATGGTATAAAAATAGCGCCTTAAAGACTCAAAATGGCGGCTAGAAGATTCAAAATGGCGGCTGTAGAATTGTTCTACCTGCTACATAAAAGATAGCGGCTTAAGGACTCAAAATGGGTAGAAGACTCAAAATAGCGGTTGTAGAATGGTTCCAGCAGCTCGTATGGCTTCTGAATTAAAGATAAGGGTTAAAAGCCTCAAAATGGCGAGTAGAAGACCCAAAATGGCGGCTGTAGAATTGTTCTACCTGCTACATCAAAGATAGCGGCTAAAAGACTCAAAATGGAGGGTATAAGATTCAAAATGGCGGCTGTAAAGTTGGTCTACCATCTAGATCAAAGATAGCGGCTTAAAGACTCAAAATGGCGGGTGGAAGACTAAAAATGGCGGATAGAAGATTTAAAATAGAGTCTTTAGAATTGTTCTAACTGCTACATCAAAGATAATGGCTTAAAGACTCAAAATGGCGACTAGAAGATTCAAAATGGTGGCCGTAGAATTGTCCTACCTGCTACATCAAAGATAGCGGCTTAAAGACTCAAAATGGGTAGAAGACTCAAAATAGCGGTTGTAGAATGGTTCCAGCAGCTCGTATGGCTTCTGAATTAAAGATGGGGGTCAAAAGCCTCAAAATGGCGACTAGAAGATTTAAAATGGTGGCTGTAGAATTGTTCTACCTGCTACATCAAAGATAGCTGCTTAAAGACTCAAAATGGCGGGTGGAAGATTGAAAATGGCGGACAGAGGATTCAAAATAGCGTCTTTAGAATTGTTCTAATTGCTACATTAATGAAGTAAGTAAGTCGTCTCGCCGACTTGGGTATACCATAAACCAGGTGAAACAAATATCTAAAATTTGGAAAACCAAATGTATGTCTATTAAATTGTTTTAACATGCCTCAGACCATATGTAATCTCGCTCACTCTACAAACACACGACCACTCTAGCGAAAATACGTTGATACGCATATTTTGCATGTTTTTAGTCTGATTTCAATCAAATTTTGTAGTTTGATAGAAATAGATAAGATTTATTAGGCTGCCAAATTTGATCGCGATGGTCAAAAAATTTTTAAAGCCAGACGGTTTTTTCTAAATTATGGAGGCAGAAGTGGGCGTGGCAACATACAAAAATATATTTGGTGATTTTAGCTTTGTTAGTTTTCGAGAAAATCAGTTTTGTTTAATTTGCGGGGCGGAAATGGGCGTGGCAAAATTTTTAAATAGTCAAAATCTGCGCGTCTATTAAGCTACCTAACATACCAAATTTAATGTCGGTAGCTTTCATAGTTTTTTGAAAATCAGAGTTATGTAAATTCCGGGGGCGGAAGGGGGCGTGGCAAAAAGTTGGAACAATTATTTTCTGCTCGCTAACTAAACAAGTATATAACCCAAATTTGATGTCTCTATCTGCCATACTTTTAAAGAAAAACAGCTTTTTGTAAATTATGGGGGCGTAAGGGGGCGTGGCAAAAATTTGAAACAAACTCGATAACTGTACATACCACACGAGTCTACATACCAAATTTGGTGGCTCTAGCTCTTATAGTCTCCGAGATCTAGGTGTTCATACGGACGGACGGACGGATGGACGGACGGACGGACAGACGGACATGGCTAGATCGACTCGGTTGTTGATCCTGATCAAGAATATATATACTTTGTGGCTTGAAGATTCACAATGGCGGTTACATCAAAGATAGCGGCTTAAAGACTCAAAAGCTAGAATTGTTCTAACTGCTACATCAAAGATAAAGACTTAAAATGGTGACTAGAAGATTCAAAATGGTGGCTGTAGAATTGTTCTATTTGCTACATCAAAGATAACGGATTAAAGACTCAAAATGACGGGTACAAGACTTAGAATGGCGGCTGTAGAATGCTGTTCCAGCAGCTCGTATGGGTTCTATATTAAAGATGGCGGCTAAAAGACTCAAAATGGCGGGTGGAAGTCTCAAAATGGCGGATAGAAGATTAAAAATGGCGGCTTTAGAATTTTTCTAACTGCTACATCAAAGATAGCGGCTTTAAGGCACAAAATGGCGGTGGAAGACTCAATATGGCGGATAGAAGATTCAATGATATTAAGAGGTGGGTTCAGTTTGCAAGATCAGAAAGCTATTTAATGAGTAATGAGTAATTAGAAATGGTACAAATATAGGGTGTAAGAGTTGCCAGATAGAGATTACTTTTCAATATACCCCCTTCATTGAATATCTGGCAGATATAACATTAATATTCTGATAATGACAATTCTTTTGTTTAATTAAAATTAGGTTAACCCCATTTTGGATCCTTACAACGCTATTTTAGAAGCTGGGACTGGTTTTGTTAGTGCATCTGCCGGCATGTCCTCGGTAGGAATGTATTCTATTCGGATAGAGCCATTGGTCAACCATTCTCTAATAAACTTGACTTTTATATCTATATTGTTTCTATTATCTGTAGAATCTTCCTCTTTTCCATCTATTTGGAAGGAGTCGTATATTATTCCTCTGCATAAAAATAGCAAAAAGTCCGAAGCCTCTAACTATAGGGGTATCTCAAAATTGTCCGCTATTCCGAAAGCTTTTGAGAAAATTATAACTTCTCAATTGCAACATATTTGCAGCTCTATTATTTCGCCATCCCAACATGGGTTTGTGAAACGTAGATCTACAACCACTAACCTTTTAGAATTTACATCAATAATTATCAAGGGGTTCAAAAATGGTTAATCATACCCTATTACTTTCTAAGCTGAGCGACATTGGGTTTCCACCCCTTTTTCTTTTCATGGGTTCGAGAATATTTAACAAATAGAAAACAGATGGTACTTTTTAAGTCTTCTTTTTCCGTTTCCATTTCTGTGACTTCTGGTGTACCTCAAGGTAGTCATCTTGGCCCTCTGCTCTTCACACTATTTATTAACGATCTTCCATCAGTCATTGTTCATTCGCGTGTGCTTATGTATGCTGACGATGTCAAGCTTTGTCTTACTTATAAAGATTCATTCATACAGATTCATTTAGTCGGCTACAAGCTGATCTTAAAAACTTTCAATCCTGGTGCCAGTTGAATCTACTAAATCTTAACACTACCAAATGTAAGGTAATGACTTTTTTTCGTAACTCTCCTCAACATTTTCTAAACAACAGCCCTTTAGAACGTCTAAATAATATGAATGATTTGGGCGTACTTATGGACCATAAGTTAAATTTTAACACCCATATTTCCACCACGGTCGCAAAGGCCATGAGTGTCCTGGGTTTCATTAAAAGACGGTCAAAAGAATTTGATGACCCCTATACAACTAAAGTTCTTTTTACTTCGCTTGTCCGTCCTATTTTAGAGTATGGATCTTGCATTTGGTCACCTCAATATGAGTCGCACCAGATTAGACTAGAATCCGTTCAAAAGCAGTTCTTGCTATTTGCTCTTCGTGGCTTAAGCTGGGATCGCAATGTCAATTTGCCTTCGTATTCTAGTAGACTTCTCTTGATTAACCTTCCGTCCCTAACTAACCGTAGAATTATGCTTGGTGTCATTTTTATGCACAAGCTCCTAATTGGTGATATCGACTCGCCTGAGTTATTAGCTCAGGTGAATCTGTCGGTACCATGTAGACGGAGTAGACATCCTTTAATACCTTTATACCTTAGTCGTTGTTCTTCTAACTATGCTATGCATGAACCTTTTAGGGTCCTCTGCTCTGATTACAATCTTCTATCCCCTGTAATCGGCTCAGAGTTTTCTATTAATATGCTTAAAACATCTATCCTATCCCATTTAGTTAATAGATAGCTATAGTATTATGTGTTTGTCTGTCTTTTCTATTGAGTATTTTGTCCACGCGATTCGTGCCGTGCGTTATACGGCTGCACCCCTCGGTCGGTCGGGTGGGAGGTGGGCAGTTATCTGCTTGGGCTCGCGCGTAACAGGCTTTGTCCTGGTGTCGTAGGGGCCACTTGAACGTACTGCGCATAGTATCGTCAACGTCCGCTATATGTTCTTGGAGAAAATGAATTATTCCTTATGATGTGCAACGCACTCTTGTTGTCACAACATAGCACGATCTTATTGGTATCAATGAGATAAAGTTCCTTCTGCAGGCGCAATAACCATATGGCTTCTTGGATGGCAGATACTGCTGCCATATATTCTGCTTCTGTAGAGGAAAGTGCAACGGTCCTCTGCCATTGGGAACACCACGATATTGCTCCACCTTGTTGTACATAAATGTATCCGGATGTTGATCTCCTTACGTCGAGGTCTCCCACCGCCCCAATCAGCATCGGTAAAACCTTTTAAATCATCTCCAGTAGCATGATTGTGATGCATTTGTTGAGAGTTCCTTTCAGATATCTCATCACACACAGAGAAGCGACTCAACATGTTGACAGCAAAACTTATGTCAGGACGAGTGTTCTGGGCAGAAAAGAAAGACTTTGTGCGATAGTGTGTTGAAGAATTCTTTTTAGAATTCCTGCAATATAATTAGATTGATCAATTTTTATTGTGCCTTCTGTCTTATTGTGTCGAACACGCATGCCCAAAATCGACGAAAATTCGCCCATAACTTTCATGTTAAATTTCTGCGATAGCTCGCCCTTGATTTTAGCTCCATTTGTTTGTTGTTGCTGAAAATTAATATATCGTCAACATATACTGCCACATATACCATGGTGGATCCAGATACGTAATGGTATACACACTGATCCACTTCGCCGCTTGTTCCGCATTTCATTCCAAACTCTGCTTGCCTGCTTAAGCCCGTAGCGCGATTTATTGAGGCGACAGACTTTTCCTGATTGATCGTCGAAGCCTTCAGGCTGACGCATAGATTTCTTCTTGTAAATCGCCATTAAGAAAAGCTGTCACAGCATCCAGTTGATAAATGGTCAACCCATACTTAGCAGCTGCAGCAAACAGCACTCGCATGGAAGTGTATCGCACGACTATACCCTCATAGTCAATACCCTCTTTCTGAGAAATTCCTTTAACAACAAGTCTTGCCTTATAGCGAGGCACCAAGTCCCCAGATTCTCGTTTTGTTTTAAAAACCCATTTTGACTGTATCGCCACTTTGCCCTTTGGTAATTCCGTTAGCGTCCAAGTGTTATTTAATTCGTAAGAGAGCATTTCCGACTTCATTGCTTCTTCCCATGAATCTGCTAGTTTCGACTTTATTGCCTCTGTTACTGTTAGTGGGTCGTCACCTTGCGAGACTACACAACATAGGTGATGCTCTTCCAGCTTATTCGCAATCCTTTTTGATCTTCAAACACCAAATGCATCTGGAACGTGCACATCGGTAGTCTTTAGTTCGTTAGCCGTTCTTCTTCTGTATCCGTATTCCACGACTCAAACTCTGACGTAGACTGCTTTAACATGTCTTCTTGATACAAAGGTTCTGCTTCCAGGGACTGCTTACCGTCTCTGCAATTATGCTCTACGGTGCCCAATTCGCCAAAATGCTGTGTTGAGTCTCTGCAATTATTTTCGATGAAAACGACGTCCTTACTTATTAAAAACTTACGATCAGATTTCCTGTACAGACGATATGCTTTCGAAGTGTCGCTGTATCCTACAAAAATGCATTCTTCAGATTTAGCATCTAGCTTCCCACGCTTTTGCTTTGGGATATGAGCCAATGCTGTACAACCAAATATACGCATATACTTTAAGTTTAGCTTAGATCCAGTCCAAAGTTCTTCAGGAGATGTGCTATTTCCACGACAAGGCATTCGGTTAGTTATATGAGCTGCAGTGTTAGCGGCTTCGGCCCAATAAATGGTGTGTGTTATACGGCGCTGTAGTCTGATGCAGAATACCAGCATTCTGCAAAAAATGTTCAAGCTCTTGGTTGCAATATTCCTTCCCATTGTCAGAACGCAAAATGCGAATTTTTCGTCCTGTTTGGTTCTCAGAAAAGGACATGACTCTCAATGGTTCAAGCACATCTGAGTGGACAAGATCTAAGAGACCTTCGGCACGGATTCCAGGCTGCTTGCTTATCATACGAGTTTGTTTTCCTTTAAGGCACACAATGCATTTATCCCGGCAAGATTCATTAACAGAGTATTCAACACCGTCGGTGGCTTCTTTTACCAGCTGTAATTTTGTGTCACAAATGTGGCCCATCCTACGATGCCATAGTTCGAATCCATTTATTGCGACCAAGGCTTTCTCTACCTTTGGCAGTTCGCAATTCAGTCGATACAGATCATTTTGCAGATAGCCAGTGGCTTTCAAAATATATTTCTCAAAGATGTAGCAATGGTTCTTTTCGAAAACAAGCCTTTTCACGTTTTTTGCCATTTGGCTTACAGATAACAGATTTCCGCACAAATTCAGAACATACTCCACACCATGAATATTACCTTTAACTGATTTGCCATTTACATGTAACAAAATTCCTACATCGCCTCTGCTTTTTACATGCAGTTTCTCTTTGTTCGCTATTATTACGCTTTTGTTGCTAACCTCAGATTCGTTGCTTAGCAATCTCCGATCATTTGTCATGTGAGTTGAAGCACCAGAATCAATGTACAACACTGTTTCGCTCTTGCCTACATGTGGATTTGCATTTACTAAGAGCGAAGTATTCGATGCAAGAGCTGCTTTCTCTTCATCGCTTCTCTCTTCTTGCACTACGCTTGGGCATACTTTTCGCATATGCCCTTTACCACCGCATGCGTAGCAAATAACTGTTTTCCCAAAATGGTTGTTTAACTTTGCTTTGTCCTTCTTAGCTTGCTTTGATGCTCTTGAGTACATAGCATTCGAATTGATTCCAGCGTTGTTGTCAACTTCACGTCTTGTAGCAACATACCTTTTACATTGTCGACAGTTAATGTAGACTTAGAGTTCTCTACTGCCATTACCAATGCCTGGTACTCACTAGGTAATCCAGCAAGCATCAGCGATGCCGTTACCTCGTCACTTATGCAAAGCCCAGCATTGTTTACCTTAATGGCAGTCATAATCATTTCGTTACATACTCCTGTGTCGAATCAAACTGCTCCAGGTTTAACTGTACCAACTTTTTAAGCAGCTCTACTTTGCGAGTCAGTCCGCTGTCCTCAAACGCCTGCGCCAAAGCATCGAAGCCTCTTTCGCTGATTTGGATTTGGCGATGTGTGCGTAGTTGGTCGACTCAATCATCAGCGTAATCTCCGCGAGCGCTCTCTCGTCTAGTGACGCTTCCTTCTCTGATGGTCCATTACACACCACACTCCAACAACCTTTGATCATTAGGTAAGATTCGGCCTGCCGCTTCCAAACATCGTAGTTTTCGCGGCCCCTTAACTTCTCACACGGATATATATTGGTCATTCCTCTTTTGTCTTTTCTTGTATGGGTGGGCTGGGACCATAACCTTTTAAAAGACGTGTGTTCAGTTTGCAAGATGACAGAAGACTATTTAATGAGTAATGAGTAATTAGAAATGCTATAAATATAGGGTGTACGAGTTGCTAGATAGAGATTACTTTTCAATAAAAGATAACGGCTTAAAGACTCAAAATGGCGACTAGAAGATTCAAAATGGTGGCTGTAGAATTGTTCTACCTGCTACATCAAAGATAGCGGCTTAAAGACTCAAAATGGGTAGAAGACTCAAAATAGCGGTTGTAGAATGCTTCCAGCAGCTCGTATGGCTTCTGAATTAAAGATGGGGGTTAAAAGCCCCAAAATGGCGAGAAGAAGACTTAAAATGGCGGCGCTAGAATGTTTCCAGCAGCTCGTATGGCTTCTATATTAAAGATGGCGGCTGAAAGATTCAAAATGACGGGAAGAAGACTAAAATGGCGGGTAGAAGATTCAAAATGGGGGCTGTGGAATTGTTCTAGCTGCTCCATCACAGATAGCGGCTAAAAGACTCAAAATGGAGGGTATAAGATTCAAAATGAAGGGCAGAAGATTCAAAATGGCGACTGTAAAATTGTTCTACCTGCTACATCAAAGACAGCGGTTTTAAGGCACAAAATGGCGGGTGGAAGACTAAATATAGCGGATAAAGGATTCAGAGATAACGGCTTAAAGACTCAAAATGACGACTAGAAGATTCAAAATGGTGGCTGTAGAACTGTTCTACTTGCTACATCAAAGATAGCGGCTTAAAAACTCAAAATGGCGGGTGGAAGACTCAAAATGGCGGATAGAAGATTCAAAATAGAGTCTTTAGAATTGTTCTAATTGCTACATTAATGAAGTAAGGTGAAACAAATATTTAAAATTTAGAAAACCAAATGTATGTCTATTAAATTGTTTTAACATGCCTCATACCATATGTACCTAGCCAACGGCCAATTTTGCCCTAATGCATCGCGATGCAAAATACGTTGATACGCATATTTTGCATGTTTCTAGTCTGATTTCAATCAAATTTGGTAGTTTGATAGAAATAGATAAGATTTATTAGGCTGCCAAATTTGATCGCAATGGTCAAAAAATTTTAAAAGCCAGACGGTTTTTTCTAAATTATGGAGGCAGAAGTGGGCGTGGCAACATTCAAAAATATATTTGGTGATTTTAGCTTTGTTAGTTTTCGAGAAAATCAGTTTTGTTTAATTTGCAGGGCGGAAATGGGCGTGGCAAAATTTTTAAATAGTCAATATCTGCGCGTCTATTAAGTTACCTTACATACCAAATTTAATGTCGGTAGCTTTCATAGTTTTTAAGAAAATCAGAGTTATGTAAATTCCGGGGGCGGAAGGGGGCTTGGCAAAAAGTTGGAACAATTATTTTCTACTCGCTAACCAAGTATATAACCCAAATTTGATGTCTCTATCTGCTATACTTTTAAAGAAAAACAGCTTTTTGTAAATTATGGGGGCGTAAGGGGGCGTGGTAAAAATTTGAAACAAACTCGATAACTGTACATACCACACGAGTCTACATACCAAATTTGGTGGCTCTAGCTCTTATAGTCTCCGAGATCTAGGTGTTCATACGGACGGACGGACGGATGGACGGACGGATGGACGGACGGACGGACAGACGGACATGGCTAGATCGACTCGGTTGTTGATCCTGATCAAGAATATATATACTTTGTGGCTTGAAGATTCAAAATGGCGGCTACATCAAAGATAGCGGCTTAAAGACTCAAAATGGCGGGTGGGAGAATCAAAATGGCGGATAGAAGATTCAAAATAGTGTCTTTAGAATTGTTCTAACTGCTACATCAAAGATAAAGACTTAAAATGGCGACTAGAAGATTCAAAATGGTGGCTGTAGATTTGTTCTACCTGCTACATCAAAGATAACGGATTAAAGACTCAAAATGACGGGTACAAGGCTTAAAATGGCGGCTGTAGAATGGTTCCAGCAGCTCGTATGGGTTCTATATTAAAGATGGCGGCTAAAAGACTCAAAATGGCGGGTGGAAGTCTCAAAATGGCGGATAGAAGATTAAAAATGGCGGCTTTAGAATTTTTCTAACTGCTACATCAAAGATAGCGGCTTTAAGGCACAAAATGGCGGGTGGAAGACTCAATATGGCGGATAGAAGATTCAATGATATTAAGAGGTGGGTTCAGTTTGCAAGATGAGAGAAGACTATTTAATGAGTAATGAGTAATTAGAAATGGTGTAAATATAGGGTGTAAGAGTTGCCAGATAGAGATTACTTTTCAATATATCCCCTTCATTGAATATCTGGCAGATATAACATTAATATTCTGATAATGACAATTCTTTTGTTTAATTAAAAAATCAGGTTAACCCCATTTTGGATCCTTACAACGCTATTTTAGAAGCTGGGACTGGTTTTGTTAGTGCATCTGCCGGCATGTCCTCGGTAGGAATGTATTCTATTCGGATAGAGCCATTGGTCAACCATTCTCTAATAAACTTGACTTCTATATCTATATGTTTTGTTCTTGGAGAAAATGAATTATTCCTTATGATGTGCAACGCACTCTTGTTGTCACAACATAGCACGATCTTATTGGTATCAATGAGATAAAGTTCCTTCTGCAGGCGCAATAACCATATGGCTTTTTGGATGGCAGATACTGCTGCCATATATTCTGTAGAGGAAAGTGCAACGGTCCTCTGCCGTTGGGAACACCACGATATTGCTCCACCTTGTTGTACATAAATGTATCCAGATGTTGATCTCCTTACGTCGAGGTCTCCGCCCCAATCAGCATCGCTAAAACCTTTTAAATCATCTCCAGTAGCATGATTGTGATGCATTTGTTGAGAGTTCCTTTCAGATATCTCATCACACACAGAGAAGCGACTCAACATGTTGACAGCAAAACTTATGTCAGGACGAGTGTTCTGGGCAGCATATAGTAGGCAACCAATAGCCTCTAGGTACGGAACCTTCTTCATATCTTCAATGTCGGCTTCAGACTTGGGTGCCATGTCAGCTGAAAGACTTTGTGCGATATCCACAAATCTTCCAAATCTTTTTAGAATTCCTGCAATATAATTAGATTGATCAATTTTTATTGTGCCTTCTGTCTTATTGTGTCGAACACGCATGCCCAAAATTGACGAAAATTCGCCCATATCTTTCATGTTAAATTTCTGCGATAGCTCGCCCTTGATTTTAGCTACCATTTGTTTGTTGTTGCTGAAAATTAATATATCGTCAACATATACTGCCACATATACCATGGTGGATCCAGTTACGTAATGGTATACACACTGATCCACTTCGCCGCTTGTTCCGCATTTCATTCCAAACTCTGCTTGCCTGCTTAAGCCCGTAGCGCGATTTATTGAGGCGATAGACTTTTCCTGATTGATCGTCGAAGCCTTCAGGCTGACGCATAGATTTCTTCTTGTAAATCGCCATTAAGAAAAGCTGTCACAGCATCCAGTTGATAAATGGTCAACCATACTTAGCAGCTGCAGCAAACAGCACTCGCATGGAAGTGTATCGCACGACTGGTGCAAACGTCTCCGTGTAGTCAATACCCTCTTTCTGAGAAATTCCTTTAACAACAAGTCTTGCCTTATAGCGAGGCACCAAGTCCCCAGATTTCTCGTTTTGTTTTAAAAACCCATTTTGACTGTATCGCCACTTTGCCCTTTGGTAATTCCGTTAGCGTCCAAGTGTTATTTAATTCGTGAGAGAGCATTTCCGACTTCATTGCTTCTTCCCATGAATCTGCTAGTTTCGACTTTATTGCCTCTGTTACTGTTAGTGGGTCGTCACCTTGCTAGACTACACAACATAGGTGATGCTCTTCCAGCTTATTCGCAATCCTTTTTGATCTTGGAACACCAAATGCATCTGGAACGTGCACATCGGTAGTCTTTAGTTCCTTAGCCGATCTTCTTCTGTATCCGTATTCCACGACTCAAACTCTGACGTAGACTGCTTTAACATGTCTTCTTGATACAAAGGTTCTGCTTCCAGGGACTGCTTACCGTCTCTGCAATTATGCTCTACGGTGCCCAATTCGCCAAAATGCTGTGTTGAGTCACTGCAATTATTTTCGACGAAAACGACGTCCTTACTTATTAAAAACTTACGATCAGATTTCCTGTACAGACGATATGCTTTCGAAGTGTCGCTGTATCCTACAAAAATGCATTCTTCAGATTTAGCATCTAGCTTCCCACGCTTTTGCTTTGGGATATGAGCCAATGCTGTACAACCAAATATACGCATATACTTTAAGTTTAGCTTAGATCCAGTCCAAAGTTCTTCAGGAGATGTGCTATTTCCACGACAAGGCATTCGGTTAGTTATATGAGCTGCAGTGTTAGCGGCTTCGGCCCAATAAATGGTGTGTGTTATACGGCGCTGTAGTCTGATGCAGAATACCAGCATTCTGCAAAAAATGTTCAAGCTCTTGGTTGCAATATTCCTTCCCATTGTCAGAACGCAAAATGCGAATTTTTCGTCCTGTTTGGTTCTCTGCCAGATTTTAGAAAATCTCGAATTTCCTGACTACATCTGACTTCTCCTTAATTGGGTACACAAACACCTTCCGAGAGTAATCATCAACGAAGACAAGCATAAATCTTGCACCAGAAAAGGACATGACTCTCAATGGTTCAAGCACATCTGAGTGGACAAGATCTAAGAGACCTTCGGCACGGATTCCAGGCTGCTTGCTTATCATACGAGTTTGTTTTCCTTTAAGGCACACAATGCATTTATCCCGGCAAGATTCATTAACAGAGTATTGAACACCGTCGGTGGCTTCTTTTACCAGCTGTAATTTTGTGTCACAAATGTGGCCCATCCTACATTGCCATAGTTCGAGATAGCCAGTGGCTTTCAAAATATATTTCTCAAAGATGTAGCAATGGTTCTTTTCGAAAACAAGCCTTTTCACGTTTTTTGCCATTTGGCTTACAGATAACAGATTTCCGCACAAATTCGGAACATACTCCACACCATGAATATTACCTTTAACTGATTTGCCATTTACATGTAACAAAATTCCTACATCGCCTCTGCTTTTTACATGCAGTTTCTCTTTGTTCGCTATTATTACGCTTTTGTTGCTAACCTCAGATTCGTTGCTTAGCAATCTCCGATCATTTGTCATGTGAGTTGAAGCACCAGAATCAATGTACCACTGTTTCGCTCTTGCCTACATGTGGATTTGCATTTACTAAGACCGAAGTATTCGATGCAAGAGCTGCTTTCTCTTCATCGCTTCTCTCTTCTTGCACTACGCTTGGGCATACTTTTCGCATATGCCCTTCACCACCGCATGCGTAGCAAATAACTGTTTTCCCAAAATGGTTGTTTAACTTTGCTTTGTCCCTCTTAGCTTGCTTTGATGCTCTTGAGTACATAGCATTCGAATTGATTCCAGCGTTGTTGTCAACTTCACGTCTTGTAGCAACATACCTTTTACATTGTCGACAGTTAATGTAGACTTAGAGTTCTCTACTGCCATGACCAATGCCTGGTATTCACTAGGTAATCCAGCAAGCATCAGCGATGCCGTTACCTCGTCACTTATGCAAAGCCCAGCATTGTTTACCTTAATGGCAGTCATAATCATTTCGTTTACATACTCCTGTGTCGAATCAAACTGCTCCAGGTTTAACTGTACCAACTTTTTAAGCAGCTCTACTTTGCGAGTCAGTCCGCTGTCCTCAAACGCCTGCGCCAAAGCATCGAAGCCTCTTTCGCTGATTTGGATTTGGCGATGTGTGCGTGGTTGGTCGACTCAATCATCAGCGTAATCTCCGCGAGCGCTCTCTCGTCTAGTGACGCTTCCTTCTCTGATGGTCCTTTACACACCACACTCCAACAACCTTTGATCACTAGGTAAGATTGGGCCTGCCGCTTCCAAACATCGTAGTTTTCGCGGCCCCTTAACTTCTCACACGGATATATATTGGTCATTCCTCTTTTGTCTTTTCTTGTATGGGTGGGCTGGGACCATAACCTTTTAAAAGACGTGTGTTCAGTTTGCAAGATGACAGAAGACTATTTAATGAGTAGTTAGAAATGCTATAAATATAGGGTGTACGAGTTGCTAGATAGAGATTACTTTTCAATAAAAGATAACGGCTTAAAGACTCAAAATGGCGACTAGAGGATTCAAAATGGTGGCTGTAGAATTGTTCTACCTGCTACATCAAAGATAGCGGCTTAAAGACTCAAAATTGAGGGTACAAGGCTCAAAATGGCGGCGTTAGAATGGTTTCAGCAGCTCGTATGGCTTTTATATTAAACATGGCGGCTAAAAGACTCAAAATGGCGAGTAGAGGACTCAAAATAGCGGGTAGAAGATTCAAAATGGGGGCTGTAGAATTGTTCTAGCTGCTACATCACAGATAGCGGCTGAAAGATGTAAAATGGAGGGTATAAGATTCAAAATGGCGGCTGTAAAGATGTTCTACCTTCTACATCAAAGATAGCGGCTTAAAGACTCAAAATGGGTACAAGACTCAAAATGGCCGGCTGTAGAATGGTTTCAGCAGCTCGTATGGCTTCTATATTAAAGATGGCGGCTAAATGCCGAGCGATCAGAAGACTCAAAATGGCGGCTGTAGAATGGTTCCAGCAGCTCGTATGGGTTCTATATTAAAGATGGCGGCTAAAAGACTTAAAATGGAGTGTGGAAGTCTCAAAATGGCGGATAGAAGATTACAAATGGCGGCTTTAGAATTGTTCTAACTGCTACATCAAAGATAACGGCTTTAAGGCACAAAATGGCGGGTGGAAGACTCAATATGGCGGATAGAGGATTCAAAATAGCGTCTTTAGAATTGTTCTAACTGCTACATCAAAGATAACGGCTTAAAGACTCAAAATGGCGACTAGAAGATTCAAAATGGTGCCTGTAGAATTGTTCTACCTGCTACATCAAAGATAACGGATTAAAGACTCAAAATGGCGGGTACCAGACTCAAAATGGCGGCTGTAGAATGGTTCCAGCAGCTCGTATGGCTTCTATATTAAACATGGCGGCTTAAAGACTCAAAATGGCGACTAGAAGATTCAAAATGGTGGCTGTAGAATTGTTCTACCTGCTACATCAAAGATAGCGACTTAAAGGCTACAAGGCTCAAAATGGCGGCGTTAGAATGGATTCAGCAGCTCGTATGGCTTCTATATTAAAGATGGCGGCTAAAAGCCTCAAAATGGAGGGTATACGATTCAAAATGGCGGCTGTAAAGTTGTTCTACATTCTACATCAAAGATAGCGGCTTAAAGAGTCAAAATGGCGGGTGGAAGATTCAAAATGGCGGCTGTAAAATTGTTCTACCTTCTACATCAAAGATAACGGCTTAAAGACTCAAAATGGCGGGTGGAAGAATCAAAACGGCGGATAGAAGATTACAAATGGCGGCTTTAGAATTGTTCTAACTGCTACATCAAAGATAGCGGCTTAAAGACTCATAATTGAGGGTACAAGGCTCAAAATGGCGGCGTTAGAATGGTTTCAGCAGCTCGTATGGCTTCTATATTAAACATGCCGGATTAAAGACTCAAAATGACGACTAGAAGATTCAAAATGGTGGCTGTAGAATTGTTCTACCTGCTACATCAAAGATAGCGGCTTAAAGACTCAAAATTGAGTGTACAAGGCTCAAAATGGTGGCGTTAGAATGGATTCAGCAGCTCGTATGGCTTCTATATTAAAGATGGCGGCTAAAAGCCTCAAAATGGAGGGTATAAAATTCAAAATGGCGGCTGTAAAGTTGTTTTGCCTTCTACATCAAAGATAGCGGCTTAAAGAGTCAAAATGACGGGTGGAAGATTCAAAATGGCGGCTGTAAAGTTGTTCTAACTTCTACATCAAAGATAGCGGCTTAAAGAGTCAAAATGGCGGGTGGAAGATTCAAAATGGCGGCTGTACAACTGTTCTACCTTCTACATCAAAGATAGCGGCTTTAAGACTCAAAATGGCGGGTGGAAGAATCAAAATGGCGGATAGAAGATTACAAATGGCGGTTTTAGAATTGTTCTAACTGCTACATCAAAGATAGCGGCTTAAAGACTCAAAATTGAGGGTACAAGGCTCAAAATGGCGGCGTTAGAATGGTTTCAGCAGCTCGTATGGCTTCTATATTAAACATGGCGGATTAAAGACTCAAAATGGCGACTAGAAAATTCAAAATGGTGGCTGTAGAATTGTTCTACCTGCTACATCAAAGATAGCGGCTTAAAGACTCAAAATTGAGGGTACAAGGCTCAAAATGGCGGCGTTAGAATGGATTCAGCAGCTCGTATGGCTTCTATATTAAACATGGCGGATTAAAGACTCAAAATGGCGACTAGAAGATTCAAAATGGTGGCTGTAGAATTGTTCTACCTGCTACATCAAAGATAGCGGCTTAAAGACTCAAAATTGAGGGTACAAGGCTCAAAATGGCGGCGTTAGAATGGATTCAGCAGCTTGTATGGCTTCTATATTAAAGATGGCGGCTAAAAGCCTCAAAATGGAGGGTATAAGATTCAAAATGGCGGCTGTAAAGTTGTTCTACCTTCTACATCAAAGATAGCGGATTAAAGAGTCAAAATGACGGGTGGAAGATTCAAAATGGCGGCTGTAAAA
Source organism: Drosophila willistoni (assembly GCF_018902025.1). Lineage (NCBI taxonomy): Eukaryota > Metazoa > Arthropoda > Insecta > Diptera > Drosophilidae > Drosophila > Drosophila willistoni. The sequence continues at coordinate 39,362 of NW_025814750.1, forward strand.
TTGTTCTACCTTCTACATCAAAGATAGCGGCTTAAAGACTCATAATGGCGGGTGGAAGAATCAAAATGGCGGATAGAAGATTCAAAATAGCGTCTTTAGAATTGTTCTAACTGCTACATCAAAGATAACGGCTTAAAGACTCAAAATGGGTACAAGACTAAAAATGGAGGCTGTAGAATGGTTTCAGCAGCTCGTAGGGCTTCTATATTAAAGATGGCGGATAAATGCCGAGCGAGTAGAAGACTCAAAATGGCGGCTGTAGGATGGTTCCAGCTGCTCGTATGGGTTCTATATTAAAGATGGCGGCTAAGAGACTCAAAATGGCTTAAAGACTCAAATTGGCGTCTAGAAGATTCAAAATGGTGGCTGTAGAATTGTTCTACCTGCTACATCAAAGATAGCGGCTTAAAGAGTCAAAATGGCGGTTGGAAGATTCAAAATGGCGGCTGTAAAATTGTTCTACCTTCTATATCAAAGATAGCGGGTTAAAGAGTCAAAATGGCGGGTGGAAGATTCAAAATAGCGTCTTTAGAATTGTTCTAACTGCTACATCAAAGATAACGGCTTAAAGACTCAAAATGGTGACTAGAAGATTCAAAATGATGGCTGTAGAATTGTTCTACCTGCTACATCAAAGATAACAAATTAAAGACTCAAAATAAAGGGTACAAGGCTCAAAATGGCGGCGTTAGAATGGTTTCAGCAGCTCGTATGGCTTCTATATTAAAGATGGCGGCTAAAAGACTCAAAATGGCGGGTGGAAGACTAAAATGGCGGGTAGAAGATTCAAAATGGGGGCTGTGGAATTGTTATAGCTGCTACATCACAGATAGCGGCTGAAAGATTTAAAATGGAGGGTATAAGATTCAAAATGGCGCCTGTTAAGTTGTTCTACCTTCTACATCAAAGATAGCGGATTACAAGTCTCAAAATGGCGGCTGTAGAATGGTTCCAGCAGCTCGTATGGCTTCTATATTAAAAATGGCAGCTGAAAGATTCAAAATGGCGGGTAGAAGATTCAAAATAGAGGCTGTAGAATTGTTCTACCTGCTACATCAAAGATAGCGGCTTAAAGACTCAAAATTCAGGGTACAAGGCTCAAAATGGCGGCGTTAGAATGGATTCAGCAGCTCGTATGGCTTCTATATTAAAGATGGCGGCTAAAAGCCTCAAAATGGAGGGTATAAGGTTCGAAATGGCGGCTGTAAAGTTGTTCTACCTTCTACATCAAAGATAGCGGCTTAAAGAGTCAAAATGGCGGGTGGAAGATTCAAAATGGCGGCTGTAAAATTGTTCTACCTTCTACATCAAAGATATCGGCTTAAAGACTCAAAATGGCGGGTGGAAGAATCAAAATGGCGGGTAGAAGATTCAAAATAGCGTCTTTAGAATTGTTCTAACTGCTACATCAAAGATAACGGCTTAAAGGCTCAAAATGGCGACTAGAAGATTCAAAATGGTGGCTGTAGAATTGTTCTACCTGCTACATCAAAGATAGCGGCTTAAAGACTCAAAATTGAGGGTACAAGGCTCAAAATGGCGGCGTTAGAATGGATTCAGCAGCTCGTATGGCTTCTATATTAAAGATGGCGGCTAAAAGCCTCAAAATGGAGGGTATAAGATTCAAAATGGCGGCTGTAAAGTTGTTCTACCTCCTACATCAAAGATAGCGGCTTAAAGACTCATAATGGCGGGTGCAAGAATCAAAATGGCGGATAGAAGATTCAAAATAGCGTCTTTAGAATTGTTCTACATGCTACATCAAAGATAACGGATTAAAGACTCAAAATGGCGGGTACAAGACTCAAAATGGCGGCTGTAGAATGGTTCCAGCATCTCGTATGGCTTCTATATTAAAGATGGCGGCTGAAAGATTCAAAATGGCGGGTAGAAGATTCAAAATGGCGGGTAGAAGATTCAAAATGGGGGCTGTAGAATTGTTCTAGCTGCTATACACAGACTAAAAGACTCCAAATGGAGGGTATATCTTCTACCTGCTACATCAAAGATAGCTACATCAAAGATAACAAATTAAAGACTCAAAATGGAGGGTACAAGGCTCAAAATGGCGGCTTTAGAATGGTTTCAGCAGCTCGTATGGCTTCTATATTAAAGATGGCGGCTAAAAGACTCAAAATGGCGGGTAGAAGATTCAAAATGGGGGCTGTAGAATTGTTATAGCTGCTACATCACAGATAGCGGCTGAAAGATTTAAAAGGGAGGGTATAAGATTCAAATGGCGGCTGTTAAGTTGTACAAGGTACAAGGCTCAAAATGGCGTCGTTAGAATGGATTCAGCAGCTCGTATGGCTTCTATATTGAAGATGGCGGCTAAAAGCCTCAAAATGGAGGGTATAAGATTCAAAATGGCGGCTGTAAAACTTTACAACAGGTAGAAAAACTGTTCTACCTTCTACATCAAAGATAGCGGCTTAAAGAGTCAAAATGACGGGTGGAAGATTCAAAATGGCGGCTGTAAAATTGTTCTACCTGCTACATCAAAGATAGCGGCTTAAAGACTCAAAATTGAGGGTACAAGGCTCAAAATGGCGGCGTTAGAATGGATTCAGCAGCTCGTATGGCTTCTATATTAAAGATGGCGGCTAAAAGCCTCAAAATGGAGGGTATAAGATTCAAAATGGCGGCTGTAAAGTTGTTCTACCTTCTACATCAAAGATAGCGGCTTAAAGAGTCAAAATGACGGGTGGAAGATTCAAAATGGCGGCTGTAAAATTGTTCTACCTTCTACATCAAAGATAGCGGCTTAAAGACTCATAATGGCGGGTGGAAGAATCAAAATGGCGGATAGAAGATTCAAAATAGCGTTTTTAGAATTGTTCTAACTGCTACATCAAAGATAACGGCTTAAAGACTCAAAATGGCGACTAGAAGATTCAAAATGGCGGCTGTAAAGTTCTTCTACCTGTTACATCAAAGAGAGCGGCTTTAAGACTCAAAATGGGTACAAGACTAAAAATGGCGGCTGTAGAATGGTTTCAGCAGCTTGTAGGGCTTCTATATTAAAGATGGCGGATAAATGCCGAGCAAGTAGAAGACTCAAAATGGCGGCTGTAGGATGGTTCCAGCAGCTCGTATGGGTTCTATATTAAAGATGGCGGCTAAAAGACTCAAAATGGCTTAAAGACTCAAAATGGCGACTAGAAGATTCAAAATGGTGGCTGTAGAATTGTTCTACCTGCTACATCAAAGATAGCGGCTTAAAGACTCAAAATGGAGGGTACAAGGCTCAAAATGGCGGCGTTAGAATGGATCCAGCAGCTCGTATGGCTTCTATATTAAAGATGACGGCTAAAGCCTCAAAATGGAGGGTATAAGATTCAAAATGGCGGCTGTAAAGTTGTTTCACCTCTACATCAAAGATAGCGGCTTAAAGAGTCAAAATGGCGGGTGGAAGATTCAAAATGGCGGCTGTAAAATTGTTCTACCTTCTACATCAAAGATAGCGGCTTAAAGAGTCAAAATGGCGGGTGGAAGATTCTAAATAGCGTCTTTAGAATTGTTCTAACTGCTACATCAAAGATAACGGCTTAAAGACTCAAAATGGCGACTAGAAGATTCAAAATGATGGCTGTAGAATTGTTCTACCAGCTACATCAAAGATAACAAATTAAAGACTCAAAATGGAGGGTACAAGGCTCAAAATGGCGGCGTTAGAATGGTTTCAGCAGCTCGTATGGCTTGTATATTAAAGATGGCGGCTAAAAGACTCAAAATGGCGGGTGGAAGACTAAAATGGCGGGTAGAAGATCCAAAATGGGGGCTGTAGAATTGTTCTAGCTGCTACATCACAGATAGCGGCTGAAAGATTTAAAATGGAGGGTATAAGATTCAAAATGGCGGCTGTTAAGTTGTTCTACCTTCTACATCAAAGATAGCGGATTACAAGACTCAAAATGGCGGCTGTAGAATGGTTCCAGCAGCTGGTATGGCTTCTATATTAAAAATGGCAGCTGAAAGATTCAAAATGGCGGGTAGAAGATTCAAAATAGGGGCTCTAGAATTGTTCTACCTGCTACATCAAAGATAGCGGCTTAAAGACTCAAAATTCAGGGTACAAGGCTCAAAATGGCGGCGTTAGAATGGATTCAGCAGCTCGTATGTCTTCTATATTAAAGATGGCGGCTAAAAGCATCAAAATGGAGGGTATAAGGTTCGAAATGGCGGCTGTAAAGTTGTTCTACCTTCTACATCAAAGATAGCGGCTTAAAGAGTCAAAATGGCGGGTGGAAGATTCAAAATGGCGGCTGTAAAATTGTTCTACCTTCTACATCAAAGATAGCGGCTTAAAGACTCATAATGGCGGGTGGAAGAATCAAAATGGCGGATAGAAGATTCAAAATAGCGTCTTTAGAATTGTTCTAACTGCTACATCAAAGATAACGGCTTAAAGACTCAAAATGGCGACTAGAAGATTCAAAATGGCGGCTGTAAAGTTCTTCTACCTGTTATATCAAAGATAGCGGCATAAAGACTCAAATTCACGGTACAAGGCTCAAAATGGCGGCGTTAGAATGGATTCAGCAGCTCGTATGGCTTCTATATTAAAGATGGCGGCTAAAAGCCTCAAAATGGAGGGTATAAGATTCAAAATGGCGGCTGTAAAACTTTACAACAGGTAGAACAACTGTTCTACCTTCTACATCAAAGATAGCGGCTTAAAGAGTCAAAATGACGGGTGGAAGATTCAAAATGGCGGCTGTAAAATTGTTCTACCTTCTACATCAAAGATAGCGGCTTAAAGACTCATAATGGCGGGTGGAAGAATCAAAATGGCGGATAGAAGATTCAAAATAGCGTCTTTAGAATTGTTCTAACTGCTACATCAAAGATAACGGCTTAAAGACTCAAAATGGCGACTAGAAGATTCAAAATGGCGGCTGTAAAGTTCTTCTACCTGTTACATCAAAGATAGCGGCATAAAGACTCAAATGGAGGGTACAAGGCTCAAAATGGCGGCGTTAGAATGGTTTCAGCAGCTCGTATGGCTTCTATATTAAAGATGGCGGCTAAAAGACTCAAAATGGCGGGTAGAAGATTCAAAATGGGGGCTGTATAATTGTTATAGCTGCTACATCACAGATAGCGGCTGAAAGATTTAAAAGGGAGGGTATAAGATTCAAAATGGCGGCTGTTAAGTTGTTCTACCTTCTACATCAAAGATAGCGGATTACAAGACTCGAAATGGCGGCTGTAGAATGGTTCCAGCAGCTCGTATGGCTTCTATATTAAAAATGGCAGCTGAAAGATTCAAAATGGCGGGTAGAAGATTCAAAATAGGGGCTGTAGAATTGTTCTACCTGCTACATCAAAGATAGCGGCTTAAAGACTCAAAATTCACGGTACAAGGCTCAAAATGGCGGCGTTAGAATGGATTCAGCAGCTCGTATGGCTTCTATATTAAAGATGGCGGCTAAAAGCCTCAAAATGGAGGGTATAAGATTCAAAATGGCGGCTGTAAAATTTTACAACAGGTAGAACAACTGTTCTACCTTCTACATCAAAGATAGCGGCTTAAAGAGTCAAAGTGACGGGTGGAAGATTCAAAATGGCGGCTGTAAAATTGTTCTACCTTCTACATCAAAAATAGCGGCTTAAAGACTCATAATGGCGGGTGGAAGAATCAAAATGGCGGATAGAAGATTCAAATAGCGTCTTTAGAATTGTTCTAACTGCTACATCAAAGATAACGGCTTAAAGACTCAAAATGGCGACTAGAAGATTCAAAATGGTGGCTGTAGAATTGTTCTACCTGCTACATCAAAGATAGCGGCTTAAAGACTCAAAATTGAGGGTACAAGGCTCAAAATGGCGGCGTTAGAATGGATTCAGCAGCTCGTATGGCTTCTATATTAAAGATGGCGGCTAAAAGCCTCAAAATGGAGGGTATAAGATTCAAAATGGCGGCTGTAAAGTTGTTCTACCTTCTACATCAAAGATAGCGGATTAAAGAGTCAAAATGACGGGTGGAAGATTCAAAATGGCGGCTGTAAAGTTGTTTCACCTTCTACATCAAAGATAGCGGCTTAAAGAGTCAAAATGGCGGGTGGAAGATTCAAAATGGCGGCTGTAAATTGTTCTACCTTCTACATCAAAGATAGCGGCTTAAAGAGTCAAAATGGCGACTAGAAGATTCAAAATGATGGCTGTAGAATTGTTCTACCTGCTACATCAAAGATAACAAATTAAAGACTCAAAATGGAGGGTACAAGGCTCAAAATGGCGGCGTTAGAATGGTTTCAGCAGCTCGTATGGCTTCTATATTAAAGATGGCGGCTAAAAGACTTAAAATGGCGGGTGGAATACTAAAATGGCAGGTAGAAGATTCAAAATGGGGGCTGTAGAATTGTTCTACCTGCTACATCAAAGATAGCGGCTTAAAGACTCAAAATGGAGGGTACAAGGCTCAAAATGGCGGCGTTAGAATGGATTCAGCAGCTCGTATGGATTCTATATTAAAGATGACGGCTAAAAGCCTCAAAATGGAGGGTATAAGATTCAAAATGGCGGCTGTAAAGTTGTTTCACCTTCTACATCAAAGATAGCGGCTTAAAGAGTCAAAATGGCGGGTGGAAGATTCAAAATGGCGGCTGTAAAGTTGTTTCACCTTCTACATCAAAGATAGCGGCTTAAAGAGTCAAAATGGCGACTAGAAGATTCAAAATGATGGCTGTAGAATTGTTCTACCTGCTACATCAAAGATAACAAATTAAAGACTCAAATGGAGGGTACAAGGCTCAAAATGGCGGCGTTAGAATGGTTTCAGCAGCTCGTATGGCTTCTATATTAAAGATGGCGGCTAAAAGACTCAAAATGGCGGGTGGAAGACTAAAATGGCAGGTAGAAGATTCAAAATGGGGGCTGTAGAATTGATCTAGCTGCTACATCACAGATAGCGGCTGAAAGATTTAAAATGGAGGGTATAAGATTCAAAATGGCGGCTGTTAAGTTGTTCTACCTTCTCAAAGATAGCGGATTACAAGACTCAAAATGGCGGCTGTAGAATGGTTCCAGCAGCTCGTATGGCTTCTATATTAAAAATGGCAGCTGAAAGATTCAAAATGGCGGGTAGAAGATTCAAAATAGGGGCTGTAGAATTGTTCTACCTGCTACATCAAAGATAGCGGCTTAAAGAATCAAAATTCAGGGTACAAGGCTCAAAATGGCGGCGTTAGAATGGATTCAGCAGCTCGTATGGCTTCTATATTAAAGATGGCGGCTAAAAGCCTCAAAATGGAGGGTATAAGGTTCGAAATGGCTGCTGTAAAGTTTTTCTACCTGTTACATCAAAGATAGCGGCATAAAGACTCAAAATGGGTACAAGACTAAAAATGGCGGCTGTAGAATGGTTTCAGCAGCTCGTAGGGCTTCTATATTAAAGATGGCGGATAAATGCCGAGCAAGTAGAAGACTCAAAATGGCGGCGTTAGAATGGATTCAGCAGCTCGTATGGCTTCTATATTAAAGATGACGGCTAAAAGCCTCAAAATGGAGGGTATAAGGTTCGAAATGGCGGCTGTAAAGTTGTTTCACCTTCTACATCAAAGATAGCGGCTTAAAGAGTCAAAATGGCGGGTGGAAGATTCAAATGGCGGCTGTAAAATTGTTCTACCTTCTACATCAAAGATGGCGGCTTAAAGACTCAAAATGGAGGGTACAAGGCTCAAAATGGCTGCGTTAGAATGGATTCAGCAGCTCGTATGGATTCTATATTAAAGACGACGGCTAAAAGCCTCAAAATGGAGGGTATAAGATTCAAAATGGCGGCTGTAAAGTTGTTTCACCTTCTACATCAAAGATAGCGGCTTAAAGAGTCAAAATGGCGGGTGGAAGATTCAAAATGGCGGCTGTGAAGTTGTTTCACCTTCTACATCAAAGATAGCGGCTTAAAGAGTCAAAATGGCGACTAGAAGATTCAAAATGATGGCTGTAGAATTGTTCTACCTGCTACATCAAAGATAACAAATTAAAGACTCAAAATGGAGGGTACAAGGCTAAAAATGGCGGCGTTAGAATGGTTTCAGCAGCTCGTATGGCTTCTATATTAAAGATGGCGGCTAAAAGACTCAAAATGGCGGGTGGAAGACTAAAATGGCAGGTAGAAGATTCAAAATGGGGGCTGTAGAATTGATCTAGCTGCTACATCACAGATAGCGGCTGAAAGATTTAAAATGGAGGGTATAAGATTCAAAATGGCGGCTGTTAAGTTGTTCTACCTTCTCAAAGATAGCGGATTACAAGACTCAAAATGGCGGCTGTAGAATGGTTCCAGCAGCTCGTATGGCTTCTATATTAAAAATGGCAGCTGAAAGATTCAAAATGGCGGGTAGAAGATTCAAAATAGGGGCTGTAGAATTGTTCTACCTGCTACATCAAAGATAGCGGCTTAAAGAATCAAAATTCAGGGTACAAGGCTCAAAATGGCGGCGTTAGAATGGATTCAGCAGCTCGTATGGCTTCTATATTAAAGATGGCGGCTAAAAGCCTCAAAATGGAGGGTATAAGGTTCGAAATGGCGGCTGTAAAGTTTTTCTACCTGTTACATCAAAGATAGCGGCATAAAGACTCAAAATGGGTACAAGACTAAAAATGGCGGCTGTAGAATGGTTTCAGCAGCTCGTAGGGCTTCTATATTAAAGATGGCGGATAAATGCCGAGCAAGTAGAAGACTCAAAATGGCGGCTGTAGGATGGAGTCAGCAGCTCGTATGGCTTCTATATTAAAGATGGCGGCTAAAGCCTCAAAATGGAGGGTATAAGGTTCGAAATGGAAGCTGTAAAGTTGTTCTACCTTCTACATCAAAGATAGCGGCTTAAAGAGTCAAAATGGCGGGTGGAAGATTCAAATTGCGGCTGTAAAATTGTTCTACCTTCTACATCAAAGATATCGGCTTAAAGACTCAAAATGGCGGGTGGAAGAATCAAGATGGCGGATAGAAGATTCAAATAGCGTCTTTAGAATTGTTCTAACTGCTACATCAAAGATAACGGCTTAAAGGCTCAAAATGGCGACTAGAAGATTCAAATGGTGGCTGTAGAATTGTTCTACCTGCTACATCAAAGATAGCGGCTTAAAGACTCAAAATTGAGGGTACAAGGCTCAAAATGGCGGCGTTAGAATGGATTCAGCAGCTCGTATGGCTTCTATATTAAAGATGGCGGCTAAAAGCATCAAAATGGAGTGTATAAGATTCAAAATGGCGGCTGTAAAGTTGTTCTACCTTCTACATCAAAGATAGCGGCATAAAGACTCAAAATGGGTACAAGACTAAAAATGGCGGCTGTAGAATGGTTTCAGCAGCTCGTAGGGTTCTATATTAAAGATGGCGGGATAAATGCCGAGCAAGTAGAAGACTCAAAATGGCGGCTGTAGGATGGAGTCAGCAGCTCGTATGGCTTCTATATTAAAGATGGCGGCTAAAAGCCTCAAAATGGAGGGTATAAGGTTCGAAATGGCGGCTGTAAAGTTGTTCTAACCTTCTACATCAAAGATAGCGGCTTAAAGAGTCAAAATGGCGGGTGGAAGATTCAAAATTGCGGCTGTAAAATTGTTCTACCTTCTACATCAAAGATATCGGCTTAAAGACTCAAAATGGCGGGTGGAAGAATCAAGATGGCGGATAGAAGATTCAAAATAGCGTCTTTAGAATTGTTCTAACTGCTACATCAAGATAACGGCTTAAAGGCTCAAAATGGCGACTAGAAGATTCAAATGGTGGTGTAGAATTGTTCTACCTGCTACATCAAAGATAGCGGCTTAAAGACTCAAAATTGAGGGTACAAGGCTCAAATGGCGGCGTTAGAATGGATTCAGCAGCTCGTATGGCTTCTATATTAAGATGGCGGCTAAAAGCATCAAAATGGAGTGTATAAGATTCAAAATGGCGGCTGTAAAGTTGTTCTACCTTCTACATCAAAGATAGCGGATTAAAGAGTCAAATGACGGGTGGAAGATTCAAAATGGCGGCTGTAAAATTGTTCTACCTTCTACATCAAAGATAGCGGCTTAAAGACTCAAAATGGCGGGTGGAAGAATCAAAATGGAGGATAGAAGATTACAAATGGCGGCTTTAGAATTGTTCTAACTGATACATCATAGATAGCGGCTTAAAGACTCAAAATTGAGGGTACAAGGCTCAAAATGTCGGTGTTAGAATGGTTTCAGCAGCTCGTATGGCTTCTATATTAAACATGGCGGATTAAAGACTCAAAATGGCGACTAGAAGATTCAAAATGGTGGCTGTAGAATTGTTCTACCTGCTACATCAAAGATAACGGCTTAAAGGCTCAAATGGCGACTAGACGATTCAAAATGGTGGCTGTAGAATTGTTCTACCTGCTACATCAAAGATAGCGGCTTAAAGACTCAAATTGAGGGTACAAGGCTCAAAATGGCGGCGTTAGAATGGATTCAGCAGCTCGAATGGCTTCTATATTAAAGATGGCGGCTAAAAGCCTCAAAATGGAGTGTATAAGATTCAAAATGGCGGCTGTAAAGTTGTTCTACCTTCTACATCAAAGATAGCGGATTAAAGAGTCAAAATGACGGTGGAAGATTCAAATGGCGGCTGTAAAATTGTTCTACCTTCTACCTCAAGATAGCGGCTTAAAGACTCAAAATGGCGGGTGGAAGAATCAAAATGGAGGATAGAAGATTACAAATGGCGGCTTTAGAATTGTTCTAACTGATACATCAAGATAGCGGCTTAAAGACTCAAAATTGAGGGTACAAGGCCCAAAATGGCGGTGTTAGAATGGTTTCAGCAGCTCGTATGGCTTCTATATTAAACATGGCGGATTAAAGACTCAAAATGGCGGGTACAAGACTCAAAATGGCGGATGTACAATGGTTGCAGCAGCTCGTAGGGCTTCTATATTAAAGATGGCGAATAAATGCCGACGAGTAGAAGACTCAAATGGCGGCTGTAGGATGGTTCCAGCAGCTCGTATGGGTTCTATATTAAAGATGGCGGCTAAGAGACCCAAATTGCTTAAAGACTCAAAATGGCGACTAAAAGATTCAAAATGGTGCTGCAGAATTGTTCTACCTGCACATCAAAGATAGCGGCTAAAGATGGCGGCTAAGAGACTCAAAATGGCTTAAAGACTCAAAATGGCGGTATAAGATTCAAAATGGCGGCTGTAAAGTTGTTCTACCTTCTACATCAAAGATAGCGGCTTAAAGAGTCAAAATGGCGGGTGGAAGATTCAAAATGGCGGCTGTTAAATTGTTCTACCATCTACATCAAGATAGCGGCTTAAGACTCAAAATGGCGGGTGGAAGATCAAAATGGAGGATAGAAGATTACAAATGGCGGCTTTAGAATTTGTTGGTGTTTAGATTATATAAATAAGGCTAACATTAAGCCAATTATAATATAGAACGAATGGAAATGTATGTCAATGTTAAGTATGTAACCCGATTATAGATATCGATGGCTCATCAGTCATAAGTAGATCTGATATGGTCAGCAGTAAACATAAAGACCTAGTTAATCAATAAAAACGTACTTTGCTGACCTAACACTATGCACTGGTGAGCTCGCTATTTTGTACTATAAAAGAAATGCATTATTCTTAGTAAGATCAGATACCAATTGTAGCTACATCGGGTGTGCATCGCTGTGTCTTTGGCCCCATCTCTACTTTGTAATCTCACTCCGAGGTCCACCCAATTTATGTGTTGGTTGCGACAACCTTTAGTCACTGGTTTATGTGCTAGTGCCTAGATATATATATAAATAAATAAACATTTAATAACTTCAAGAAACACTAACGTCTTTCATTGAACATTTTGGTGACCCCGACATTGCGGCTCCAAGTTAAAAGAATAACAGACTTGGTGAAACCGTCATCAAGCGAGAACATTTGGTCAACTCAGGCGACCAATCTCTCAACAAAAAGGAAACTGGTCAACTAGGCGACTACTTTCTTTGCACGCTTTTGGACACGACAATCCTAGCGAGGGCACAATTGATGAACATCTCACATCAATCTGGGGTCCCGACTAAAACATCGCAATTGTTTAACTTGGCAATCATTGCGTAGCCACCTTGGCGAATAAAAAAGATTTATTGGAAACTAGGAGTTGGTTTTCCGCAACGGGGTAGCAGTGCATACCCATTGAATAAAAGTTGATCAACTAGGCGATCACTTTATAAAAACATTTAACACGATTTGTGTCAACGAGGCGACCAAATCATAAAAAGTTATTTTATATAAAAATAAAGTTTGATCAACTCAACTCTGTTGCATTCCCTGGCGTCAGCAATATCTGACCTAGTTAACTCGGTCAGTAACCAGGTAGTACGCACGAGTATAGATTTTGGCATTGATCAGCAATTTTTAAACAAAGAAAGAAACTCAAAAAATTGGTTTCACTGTCGTGGCAGTTATCAGTGTAAAAGAATAGGTATATTGGAAATAAAAATAAAAAATAAATAAAATAAACTATTGTTAAAACACTAATCAAAAGGCAACTTCGATTTATTTCTTATTCTTATTTGTGCTACACTTGACCAATTTTAGGAACGAGTCGGAGCGTTCCCTGTCTTCGACAAAATAAATAAACTCCATCGGGTCAAGTACTAGTACAGATAAGCAATTACATAAGAATATAAAAGAACATGGAGGAGTTTTTATAAACAGCAGACAGAACGGAGAGGCAATCCAGGCCTTTATTCGGAATACCAAAAAAGATTCTTTCGCCTGGAAAACGAAGCCATCTTATTTCGAGGAGAAACTTGAGCTCCTGGAATACATGTGGGAGAACTTCGAGAAAAGTCATCAGGAGTCGATGGACCAAATTAAATAACGTGCCAATGAAGATGACTACTTTGTAACGGACTATTTCAGCAAAATGAAGACGGTTGTATCTAATATAGTGGAAGAATTGGAAGGACCATTTGGCAAAAATAAAGCTAGAGAGGCAAGCTCGCAACGAGAGGAAGAGCGAGTCATGATCAAACCACTGGTTTCGTAAGCAAAGTGCTCTGCTGGAGTCATTGTCCAGGACATTAAGACAAATTGAAGAATCCATTATGAGATTCATCGGCTAGCTGAAAAATCCAGCCGAAGCCGGATACAATATAGCTACGTTTGTGGCCGCAGAAAATACAATGCTGAAATTCTGTGTGGCACCAGCAGAAAATGTAGTGATACAATCACCACCTGTATTGCAATCGATACAATCATTGCAACTACCAAAATTCCATTCCAAAATTTGATGGGGATTATCTGAAATGGCAACAATTTCATGACATCTATAAAAAGGTGGTTCATGAGTCAAATGCATCCACGATAGAAAAATGTGGTACTTAAAATCAAAACCTTTCTGGAGAAGCAGAGAGATTGATACGGCACCTGAATTAACAGAAGCCAATTACAACACTGCTTGGTCAGTGTTGCAGGAACGTTTTAATAACAAACGAGTTCTAGTAACAGCCATACTGGCAAAGCTGTTTGATCACCCAAATGTGGGAAATGACGCAGCTTCTATAAAGAATTTGCATGATAACATTTTGAATCATTGCAAGCCTTAAAATGTAGGCGTCAATTTGGAATCGTCAGATGCTGTCATAATGTTTCATATGACAAGAAAATTGGATAGATTCAACCACGCACTATATGAGCAATCTCTTTCCAACACAAGGGATCTGCAGGAAGTAAAGGACTTCCTATCCTTCTTGGAACAGCGCTTCCTAACATTAGAGGCGATTGGGAAACCAAGAAACGAAAATCGCAGCATTGAAAACCAAGTCCAAGGAAGACATGCGCAACAGCATCTGGGACAAACAGTACCTGTGTGCTTTCTGCAAAAGAGCAAAGCACAAACTCTTCAATGTGAAAAGTTCAAATCAAATCCGCAGCAGAGCGGCTTAATTGGGTGCAGAGACACAAATTGTGTGTCAATTGTTTCAAGCCGGACCATATGGCAAAAAATTGCTCTTGGAGGGGATGCTTTAAATGCGATAAAAAAACATAACACAATGTTGCATTTAGAAACAGGCAACCAAATTGCTACATCTGCTTCTGCAGCTTCTGCGTATGGAATTGGCAGAAAATACACCCTGTTGGCAACGGCCAAGGTAGTGGTAAAGGGATCAATGAAAGGAAAGGAGAATTTCGAGCACTCCTGGATAGCGGCTCTCAATAATCTCGTCTCAGAGAGACTGGTAAAGAAGTTATCGTTAAAAATTAGTGAGACTCATGTGCATATAAATGGAGTGGGTGGTCAACCACAGATAAGCAAGCGCGAGAAGCTTGGTTGTAAGGTCAAGATACAACAAGTTCGCAATGCTAGTTGAGGCATTTGTATTGCACATAATAGGTGACCAACCCACAGAACAAATAACGCAGAAAGTCACATTACCAGACAACATTCAATTAGCGGACCCAACATTTGATAAACCCGGAAAAATTGATATGCTGTTGGGAGCTGATGATCACTATGCTATACTGCTACCAGAAAGGAGACGGGCAATCGAAACCGCCAACATTACAAAACTCAGAGTTTGGATGGATTGTTGCTGGCAGAATTAATATGTCAACGTCAGCTTCAATCACATTGTATGGTAGGCATGACGAATCCAGAGGAATCACTGGAAAGATTCTGGCAGCTAGACACACTAGAGCCAATAAAAAGGTACAGGAGTCCGGAGGAAGAGTATTGTGAAAAATTCTTCCTCGATAACCTACACACGGCGGCGGACAATCGACTAATTGTAAAGCTTCCATTTGCTGAAGAGCGTCATCTCTTGGAGAATCTCGGGAGTAGCCATAAGAAGATTCATGTCATTAGAGAGGCGAATGAACCTGACATAAAAAGGAGTATGTAAATTTATGTCAGAATATGACAGCTTGGACATATGAAGCAAGTAATGGTAGAACAAATTCCAAGAACCATTACTTTATACCGCATCATTGTGTACTAAAACCAGAAAGTACCACACCAAGCTTAAGAGTGGTATTTGATGCATCATGCAAAAACGTCATCAGGAAAATCACTGAACGACATTTTATATCCTGGACCAGTTGTCATAGTCAACTCTTCTCAATTCTTCTGCGGTTCAGGACCACAAATATGTGTTTACGGCAGATATTGAAAAATGTATCGTCAAGTTTGGATAAACCCTGCCGATCAATTCAATCAGATGATTGTGTGGAGAGAGGATCAAGTCAAGAACTAAAGTTTTATCGTTTAAAAACGGTGACTTATGGAACCACGTCAGCCCCATATTTAGCGACGAAGTGTCTGGAATATTTGGCACTGAAAACATTGAAAAATTGTCGTCTGGAGCATCAGCATTAAAAAATGACTTTTTATGTTGATGATTGTCTCACAGGAGCAGACAGTTTACCAGAAGCCCTGCAAATAAGACAAGAGCTTCTAGAAAATCTTGAAACCTAAGGGTTTCAACTTACGAAAATGGTGTTCAAATAGCAGTCAACTCTAAAGGAAATTCCAAAGGAAGATACGATTGCCGACATCAATCTCGGGTGACACACTGGAACAAACAAGTGTCAAAACATTGGAATCATATGGGCACCCAAAGAAGACCAATTATGTGGAAAGGCTCAAAGACATAGAAAAGGAATAACCAGACGAGTGGTGCTATCCGAAGTCGGTCAAATCTTTGATCCTCTAGGACTGTTCGCACCGGTAGTGGTAAGAGCGAAAATGTTTCTTCAACATGTTGCTACCGAACGAATTGAGATGGATGGTGACCTACCGCCGTATTTGGAGAAGCAATGGGAAGCTTACCGAGAGGATGTACAGGCACTAAACCACATGAAAATTCCAAGGCATATTTTTGATGGCAAGGTCCCCACTACAAAGGAATTGCATCATACATTGTTGATGCATCAGAAAAGGCGTATGGTGCGGCAGTTTATGTCGATCAACCTATAAAAATGGCCAAAATTTCGGTCAGATTGTTGTGCGCCAAGTCGAGAGTGGCTCCCCTGGAAAAACAGACACTGCCCCGGCTGGAACTGTGTGCAGCTGTACTTGGAGCTGAACTCACGGATAGAGTTCGACAGGATTCCCAATTCGGATCAGAAAGTGTGGAATCATTCCTCTGTCAGATTCAACAGTAGTACTCTCGTGGATTAATTCAGGCATCACATTTCCACACGTTTGTGGCTAATCGGTTGACAAAATACACGCAGTCAGTATCACCAAGGCAATGGCGGCATGTGTCATCAGCGCTCAACGCAGCTGATGTTCTGTCTCGAGGCTATCAGCAGCTCAGCTTAGCACACATACATTATGGTTGTATGAACCACTATTTCTGCATGGACCACAACGTGGCTGGCCAGCACCATTTAAGCCTACAGAGCACACGATGGATACCGCTGAGAAGAAACAAGGTATTCAGCATGGTGACTGCCACGGCAACACAAGAGTGAATGGATATATACGGTAAATCACAGAAATTCGTTTTACCGGCTACAGCGAATAGTGGCGTATGTGCTACGGTTTTGTCACAAGCAGAACAGGAACCAACGGCTCAGTTAGAGTTGGAAGAGTTGGACCAAGCACGGAGAGTGATCATTAAGCAAATTCAAGAAACAGGATTTGCATATGAATTACGGACTTAAAGAACACGACCTGATCAACCGCTAGATCGCAAAAGCACGGTGGCAACGTTGCCGCTCTACTGGATGAAGATTCAATCATACGAGTAGCAACTAGGCTACAACAGCAGCACCAGTATCAACGGAAACAAGGAATCCATATCTCTTGCGTATAATGATCCGGTGGTAAAAATGATGCTACGGAAACTTCATGAAGAGAATCTTCATTGTGGACATGAGGCACTACGCGGAATAGCTCGGCAACAGTACACATCATTAAGGTGAAACCGATGGTCCGGAATGTGATCCAGGGGCGTAGTATGCACCACAGTACCGCCGCAGCTCTTTAAACAAGTCATGGGTGACTTACCTGAGCATCGGGTATCTCAGAATAGACCCTTTCTCAATGCCGGAGTAGACTATTGTGGACCATTCTGGATCCACCATAAGGTTCGAGGAAAACGTCCCGACAAAGCCTACATTGCAGTATTTGTTGCTTTGCAACCAAGGCAGTACACTTGGAGTTGGTCGGAGACCTGTCCACCTCCTCATTTGTGGGCGCGCTTCAGCGCTTTATTGGGCGCAGAGGAAGATGCCAGACATTATACTGCGATAATGCAACAAACTTTGTTGGAGCAAACAACCAACTTAAGGAACTGACCGATACAATACACTCAGAAACGGCAGCAGGTAGTATCAAGAATTTTGCAATCAAAAAGGAGTGCAATTTAAGTTCATCCACCAGACGGTCTCCACATTTCGGAGGATATGGAAGCTGCGGTAAAGTCCGCTAAGCATTTACTGTTGAAAAACGTATCGCCAGCAAACTTAACGTTCGAACAACTGTCTACCATCATTGTCAATGTTGAAGCAGTGCTGAACTCTCGTCCGTTAACGCAACTCAGACGATCCAACGACTTAACAGCTCTAACCCCAGGCCACCATTGATCGGAGAACCATTAGTAGCCCACCAGATGCAGACCAATAACACAGCGATCGATTCCAGAGCAATGGGAATTAAGTGCAACGGCTTAAGCATACATTCTGGACACAATGG
>NW_025814751.1:0-68854 GCF_018902025.1 Drosophila willistoni
TTCTTTCGCCAGGAAAACGAAGCCATCTTATTTCGAGGAGAAACTTGAGCTCCTGGAATACATTGGGAGAACTTCGAGAAAAGTCATCAGGAGTTGATGGACAAATTAAATAACGTGCCAACTGAAGATGACTACTTTGTAACGGACTATTTCAGCAAAATGAAGACGGTTGTATCTAATATAGTGGAAGATTGGAAGGACCATTTGGCAAAAAAATAAGCTAGAGAGGCAAGCTCGCCAACGAGAGGAAGAGCGAGTCATGATCAAACACTGGTTCGTAAGCAAAGTGCTCTGCTGGAGTCATTGTCCAGGACATTAAGACAAATTGTGCCTGAAGAAAATGACTTACAAATCGGTAGTCGACAAATTATGGATGCAAATTGAAGAAATCCATTATGAGATTCATCGGCTAGCTGAAAATCCAGCCGAAGCCGGATACAATATAGCTACGTTTGTGGCCGCAGAAAATACAATGCTGAAATTCTGGTGTGGCACCAGCAGAAAATGTAGTGATACAATCACCACCTGTATTGCAATCGATACAATCATTGCAACTACCCAAAATTCCCATTCCAAATTTGATGGGGATTATCTGAAATGGCAACAATTTCATGACATCTATAAAAAGGTGGTTCATGAGTCAAATGCATCCACGATAGAGAAAATGTGGTACTTAAAATCAAACCTTTCTGGAGAAGCAGAGAGATTGATACGGCACCTGGAATTAACAGAGCCAATTACAACACTGCTTGGTCAGTGTTGCAGGAACGTTTTAATAACAAACGAGTTCTAGTAACAGCCATACTGGCAAAGCTGTTTGATCACCCAAATGTGGGAAATGACGCAGCTTCTATAAAGAATTTGCATGATAACATTTTGAATCATTGCAAGCCTTAAAAATGTAGGCGTCAATATGGAATCGACAGATGCTGTCATAATGTTTCATATGACAAGAAAATTGGATAGATTCAACTACGCACTATATGAGCAATCTCTTCCAACACAAGGGATCTGCAGGAAGTAAAGGACTTCCTATCCTTCTTGGAACAGCGCTTCCTAACATTAGAGGCGATTGGGAAACCAAGAAACGAAAATCGCAGCATTGAAAAACCAAGTCCAAGGAAGACATGCGCAACAGGCATCTGGGACAAACAGTACCCTGTGTGCTTTCTGCGAAAGAGCAAAGCACAAACTCTTCCAATGTGAAAAGTTCAAAATCAAATCCGCAGCAGAGCGGCTTAATTGGGTGCAGAGACACAAATTGTGTGTCAATTGCTTCAAGCCGGACCATATGGCAAAAAATTGCTCTTGGAGGGGATGCTTTAAATGCGATAAAAAACATAACACAATGTTGCATTTAGAAACAGGCAACCAAATTGCTACATCTGCTTCTGCAGCTTCTGCGTATGGAATTGGCAGAAAATACACCCTGTTGGCAACGGCCAAGGTAGTGGTAAAAGGGATCAATGAAAGGAAAGGAGAATTTCGAGCACTCCTGGATAGCGGCTCTCAAGTAAATTTTGTCTCAGAGAGACTGGTAAAGAAGTTATCGTTAAAAATTAGCGAGACTCATGTGCATATAAATGGAGTGGGTGGTCAACCACAGATAAGCAAGGCACGAGTAAGCTTGGTTGTAAGGTCAAGAAACAACAAGTTCGCAATGCTAGTTGAGGCATTTGTATTGCCACACATAATAGGTGACCAACCCACAGAACAAATAACGCAAAAAGTCACATTACCAGACAACATTCAATTAGCGGACCCAACATTTGATAAACCCGGAAAAATTGATATGCTGTTGGGAGCTGATGATCACTATACTATACTGCTACCAGAAAGGAGACGGGGCAATCGAAACTGTCCAACATTACAAAACTCAGAGTTTGGATGGATTGTTGCTGGCAGAATTAATATGTCAACGTCAGCTTCAATCACATGTATGGTAGGCATGACGAATCCAGAGGAATCACTGGAAAGATTCTGGCCGCTAGACACACTAGAGCCAATAAAAAGGTACAGGAGTCCGGAGGAAGAGTATTGTGAAAAATTCTTCCTCGATAACCTACACACGGCGGCGGACAATCGACTAATTGTAAAGCTTCCATTTGCTGAAGAGGCATCTCTTGGAGAATCTCGGGAAGTAGCCATAAGAAGATTCATGTCATTAGAGAGGCGAATGAACCCTGACATAAAAAAGGAGTATGTAAAATTTATGTCAGAATATGAACAGCTTGGACATATGAAGCAAGTAATGGTAGAACAAATTCCAAGAACCATTACTTTATACCGCATCATTGTGTACTAAAACCAGAAAGTACCACCACCAAGCTTAGAGTGGTATTTGATGCATCATGCAAAACGTCATCAGGAAAATCACTGAACGACATTTTATATCCTGGACCAGTTGTACAGAGTCAACTCTTCTCAATTCTTCTGCGGTTCAGGACACACAAATATGTGTTCACGGCAGATATTGAAAAAATGTATCGTCAAGTTTGGATAAACCCTGCCGATCAATTCAATCGGACACAATGATTGTGTGGAGAGAGGATCCAAGTCAAGAACTAAAGTTTTATCGTTTAAAAACGGTGACTTATGGAACCACGTCAGCCCCATATTTAGCGACGAAGTGTCTGGAATATTTGGCACTGAAAAACATTGAAAAATTGTCGTCTGGAGCATCAGCATTAAAAAATGACTTTTATGTTGATGATTGTCTCACAGGAGCAGACAGTTTACCAGAAGCCCTGCAAATAAGACAAGAGCTTCTAGAAATCTTGAAACCTAAGGGTTTCAACTTACGAAAATGGTGTTCAAATAGCAGTCAACTTCTAAAGGAAATTCCAAAGGAAGATACGATTGCCGACATCAATCTCGGTGACACACTGGAATAAACAAGTGTCAAAACATTGGGAATCATATGGGCACCCAAAGAAGACCAATTATGTGGAAAGGCTCAAAGACATACAAAAGGAATAACCAGACGAGTGGTGCTATCCGAAGTCGGTCAAATCTTTGATCCTCTAGGACTGTTCGCACCGGTAGTGGTAAGAGCGAAAATGTTTCTTCAACATGTTGCTACCGAACGAATTGAGATGGATGGTGACCTACCGCCGTATTTGGAGAAGCAATGGGAAGCTTATCGAGAGGATGTAGAGGCACTAAACCACATGAAAATTCAAGGCATATTTTTGATGGCAAGGTCCCCACTACAAAGGAATTGCATACATTTGTTGATGCATCACAAAAGGCGTATGGTGCGGCAGTTTATGTCCTATCAACCTATAAAAATGGCCAAATTTCGGTCAGATTGTTGTGCGCCAAGTCGAGAGTGGCTCCCTTGGAAAAACAGACACTGCCCCGGCTGGAACTATGTGCAGCTGTACTTGGAGCTGAACTCACGGATAGAGTTCGACAGGATCTCCAATTCGGATCAGAAAGTGTGGAATCATTCCTCTGGTCAGATTCAACAGTAGTACTCTCGTGGATTAATTCACGGGCATCACATTTCCACACGTTTGTGGCTAATCGGTTGACAAAAATACACGCAGTATCACATCCAAGGCAATGGCGGCATGTATCATCAGCGCTCAACGCAGCTGATGTTCTGTCTCGAGGCATATCAGCAGTTCAGCTTAGCACACATACATTATGGTTGTATTGACCACTATTTCTGCATGGACCACAACGTGGCTGGCCAGCACCATTTAAGCCTACAGAGCACACGATGGATACCGCTGAGAAGAAAACCAAGGTATTCAGCATGGTGACTGCCACGGCAAACAACAAGAGTGAATGGATATATACGGTAAATCACAGAAATTCGTTTTACCGGCTACAGCGAATAGTGGCGTATGTGCTACGGTTTTGTCACAAGCAGAACAGGAAACCAACGGCTCAGTTAGAGTTGGAAGAGTTGGACCAAGCACGGAGAGTGATCATTAAGCAAATTCAAGAAACAGGATTTGCATATGAATTACGGCACCTAAAGAACCGCTAGATCGCAAACTAGGCTACAACAAGCACCAGTATCAACGGAAACAAGGAATCCATATCTCTTGCCGTATAATGATCCGGTGGTAAAAATGATGCTACGGAAACTTCATGAAGAGAATCTTCATTGTGGACATGAGGCACTACGCGGAATAGCTCGGCAGCAGTACCACATCATTAAGGTGAAACCGATGGTCCGGAATGTGATCCAGGGCTGCGTAGTATGCACCAAGTACCGGCCGCAGTTCTTTCAACAAGTCATGGGTGACTTACCTGAGCATCGGGTATCTCAGAATAGACCCTTTCTCAATGCCGGAGTAGACTATTGTGGACCATTCTGGATCCACCATAAGGTTCGAGGAAAACGTCCCGACAAAGCCTACATTGCAGTATTTGTTTGCGTTGCAACCAAGGCAGTACACTTGGAGTTGGTCGGAGACCTGTCCACCTCCTCATTTGTGGACGCGCTTCAGCGCTTTATTGGGCGCAGAGGAAGATGCCAGACATTATACTGCGATAATGCAACAAACTTTGTTGGAGCAAACAACCAACTTAAGGAACTGACCGATACAATACACTCAGAAACGGCAGCAGGTAGTATTAAGGAATTTTGCAATCAAAAAGGAGTGCAATTTAAGTTCATACCACCACGGTCTCCACATTTCGGAGGATTATGGGAAGCTGCGGTAAAGTCCGCTAAGCATTTACTGTTGAAAAACGTATCGACAGCAAACTTAACGTTCGAACAACTGTCTACCATCATTGTCAATGTTGAAGCAGTGCTGAACTCTCGTCCGTTAACGCCAAACTCAGACGATCCCAACGACTTAACAGCTCTAACCCAGGCCACCTATTGATCGGAGAACCATTAGTAGCCCAACCAGATGCAGAGCCAATAACACAGCGATCGATTCCAGAGCAATGGGAATTAGTGCAACGGCTTAAGCATACATTCTGGACACAATGGTCTCAAGAGTACCTACAAGAACTGCAGGGTACATCCAAGTGGAAAAAACCATATAACAATGTCAAAGAAGGCATGATGGTAATTCTAAAGGAGGATAATGTGCCAATCTCGCAGTGGCCAATTGGACGAATTGTTAAATTATATCCAGGCCTGGATGGATACGTCCGCGTGGTAGACGTTAAAACAGCCAGAGGCACCTACAAGCGGGCTATCCATAAATTGGCCCCCTTGCTTAGAGAGATGGCGACAAAACGTAAAATCGAGGCAGATGACACAGAATCGAATTCCCAAAAAGACCCTGGTATCGAGGACAACGCAGAACCAAAAACAAAAAGACGCTTATCGATCGGTCTGCCACCGTTGGCAATGACGATCTGCCTAATGCTGTTATTATTGCCTATAGCATTTGCTCAAAGAACTAATATAACTCGATTCAACCCCAAACCAGGCATATACTATGAAAGTATTGGCACAGGAAGGATGGCAACGTCTGACTGGACTATTGTGGCATTCTACGATCTCGAACCATATTGGGCCGACCTGAAGACATTTTCAGACGGAGTAGTAAAGGTTGGAGAAATATGCGTGTTAATGAAGGTTCCAGAGGCATGCACCGCAATGCAGAGGCACTTCGAGCATGTCAACTCAGAGCTACGGACAGGAAATGATCTCCTTCACATAGAACGCCAACGACGATCGCCCTTAGATATAATTGGGAACATTGCGAACGGCTTATTTGGTGTGCTGGACTCAAAGTATGCAACAGAAATGTCAGGCACCATACGAAAGGTTAAATCAAATGAAGATTACTTATTGAACTTGCTGCAAAATCAGACATCTGTAATTGATTCAACGATAAATATCATTAAGCGAGATGAAGCCACAATTGAAAATCAGATGAAACTAATGGAACAACAAATGAACGACATGACCAAGGTCCAGGACAATGCAGTAAAGGCATTGCAATGGTATATCACGCTAACTACTCAGATGACAGTTATTGCAGGGAATTTGCAACGAATTCAAACCGAAATTTCCCGAGTATTTACAGATGCCCATCATAGCAAAATAAGCCCGTTACTACTATCACCAGGCCAGCTTCGGGAACATCTGAACCAACTGAAGAGACATCTTCCGTTTGGTTTGGATTTGCCAGTTCCAGATAACGACGTCTTGCAAGTATATGGCTTAATGAAGGCACAAGGCACAATCGCAAACAATCATGTGATATTTAAGGTCACATTTCCATTAGTGGCAACGCAGGCAGTGCAACTGTATAACCTGGTACCCATTCCAGCAATTGGAACTCATGGGATTGTAATCATGAACATTAAAATTCCCATCATTGCTGTCAACAAGGAACAGAATCAATACATTGGGCTCTCAAGAGCCGATTTGGAACAATGCCATCAGCTCAACAACGAGCAATATATTTGTTTTGATAAACAAACGACGTTTTCGGCTAATAGCAACTGTGAGTTCCAGCTATTCAAAAACACAAAATCATCAACTTGCCAAATACAACACACAAACAGATCATTCGTGTGGTACGACATGTATCACAAAAATCAGTGGATTTTTGCCACCACTAGACCAATTGAACTCGCAGTGACCTGTGACGATAATATACAAGGTGTCACTATTAAGAAGACTGGATTGTTAACTCTAGACCCGACGTGTACAGCTAGGAGTTCTGCTATACGAATAACAGGTCACCGTATAACTACGACAGACACAATGAAATTATCATATGTCCGATTTGGCAACTTCAGCATTGGCCCAACAAAAGTAGCGCCAACAACAACACAATTCACAAAGATGCAGCTAAGCTACGACGAACTAAGCAACATTCAAGGAAAACTGGAAACTAAGCAAAACTGGAAATTGCCAGAAGACCCCAGCCAGCCGGCTCACCATGTTATAGTCTCCTACGTAGCGCTAACAATACCATTGGTTCTTGTGATGGTATATGGAATAAAAAGATGCTCACAACCCCCAAGACACAATGGTCCAGAGCAGACAACCGTGAGGATCGTCAATCCCATACCGACTCCTGCTGCAGTAAGCCCAGCCCCCAGCAATTTTGCGGTCAACGTTGGATAACGTTGAACAGGTGTTCAACGGCCGGGAGTATGTTGGTGTTTAGATTATATAAAATAAGCTAACATTAAGCCAATTATAATATAGAACGAATGGAAATGTATGTCAATATTAAGTATGTAACCCGATTATAGATATCGATGGCTCATCAGTCATAAGTAGATCTGATATGGTCAGCAGTAAACAATAAAGACCTAGTTAATCAATAAAAACGTACTTTGCTGACCTAACACTATGCACTGGTGAGCTCGCTATTTTGTACTATAAAAGAAATGCATTATTCTTAGTAAGATCAGATACCAATTGTAGCTACATCGGGTGTGCATCGCTGTGTCTTTGGCCCCCATCTCTACCTTTGTAATCTCACTCCGAGGTCCACCCAATTTATGTGTTGGTTGCGACAACCTTTAGTCACTGGTTTATGTGCTAGTGCCTAGATATATATATAAATAAATAAACATTTAATAACTTCAAGAAACACTAACGTCTTTCATTGAACAACAATTTACAATCAATATAAATCGGCTCTACTACGTCATTGCTTGAAATCAACAGTGCGCATACACACACAGACGCAACGCTACCTAAACTGTATGTGTATGCGTGTCAATCGCAGCATGCAGCATGAGGAAGAAGAAGAAAAAGAAATGGAAATAATATTTGGAAGGAATTGTCTGTGCATTGATGAATTGATGATACTGAAAAAAAACTTTGGAACATGTAAAAATATTCAGATCGGATAAAAATAACACAAGTTACAGTCAATATAAATCGACTATACTACGTAATTGCTTGAAATCCACAGAGCAGCAAAGCACACGCATACACACACAGACGCAACGATACGTAAACAGCATGAGGAAGAAGAAGAAAAAGAAATGGAAATAATATTTGGAAGGAATTGTCTGTGCATTGATGAATTGATGATACTGACAAAAACTTTGGAACATGTAAAAATATTATGGGCAAGGACTGCATGAGTATATAAACTTCGACACAGCCGAAGTTAGCTTCATTGATATTTTTTCTTCTAGCCGCTAATTTGAGTCTTTTAGCCGATATCTTTGATGTAGCAGCTAAAACAATTCAACAATTCCTCTTGCCATTTTAAGTCTTTTAGCCGCCATCTTTAATATAGAAACCATACGAGCTTTAATAGAAGCCATACAAGCTGCTGGAACCATTCTACAGCCGCCATTTTGAAGCCTCCCACCCGCCATTTTGAGTCTTTTAGCCGCCATCTTTTATATAGAAACCATACAAGCTGCTGGAACCATTCTACAGCCGCCGTTTTGAGTCTTCTATCCGCCATTTTAAGTCTTTTAGCCGCCATCTTTAATATAGAAACCATACGAGCTTTAATAGAAGCCATGCAAGCTGCTGGAACCATTCTACAACCGCCATTTTGAGTCTTCTACCCGCCATTTTGAACCTTTTAGCCGCCTTTTTAAGTCGTTTAGCCGCCATCTTTAATAGAGAAGCCACACTATCTGCTGGAACCATTCTACAGTCGTCATTTTGTATTTTTTAGCCATTTTTAATCTTTTAGCCGTTATCTTTGATATATAAGAAATAGGAGCTGTTCAAAACCATTCTACAACCACCATTTTGAGTCTTCTAGCCGTCATTTTAAGTCTTTAATATAGAAGCCGTACGAGCTGCTGGAAACATTCTACAGCCTCCATTTTGAGTCTTCTACCCGTCATTTTAAATCTTTAAGCCGTTATGTGTAATGTAACATGGATAACAATTATATCGCCGCCCTTTTAAAACTTCTAGCCGCCATTTTAAGTCTTCCACCCTCCATTTTGAGTCTTTTAGCAGCCATCTTTAATATAGAAACAATACGAGCTGCTGGAACTATTCTACAGCCGACATTTTGAGTCTTCTATATCTTCTATTCTTCGATATATAAGTCATATGAGCTGCTGGAACTATTCTACAACCACCATTTTGAGTTTTCTACCCGCCATTTTAAGACTTCTAGCCGCCATCATTAATATATTTATTCATATGAGCTGCTGTAACCATTCTACAACCACCATTTTGAGTTTTCTACCCGCCATTTTGAGCCTTCTAGACCCCATCTTTAATATATTTATTCATATGAGCTGATGTAACCATTCTACAACCACCATTTTGTGTCTTCTACCCGCCATTTTGAGTCTTTTAGCAGCCATCTTCAATATAGAATCCATACGAGCTGCTGGTACCATTCTACAGGCGCCATTTTGAGTCTTCTACCCGCCATTTTGAGTCTTTTACCCGCTATCTTTAATATAAAAACCACACGGGCTGCTAGAAACATTCTACAGCCACCATTTTGAGTCTTCTATCCGCCATTTTAAGTCTTTTAGCCGCCATCTTTAATATAGAAACCATACGAGCTGCTGGAACCATTCTACAGCCGCCATTTTGGGTCTTCTACTCGCCATTTTGAGTCTTTTAGCCGCCATCTTTTATATAGAAACCATACAAGCTGCTGGAACCATTCTACAGCCGCCGTTTTGAGTCTTCTATCCGCCATTTTAAGTCTTTTAGCCGCCATCTTTAATATAGAAACCATACGAGCTTTAATAGACAGCCGCCCTTTGAATCTTCTAACCGCCATACTGTGCCTTGCTTTTGCCATCTTTGATATAGAAGCCATACGAGCTGCTGGAACCATTCTACAGCCGCCATTTTGAGTCTCCTGGCCGCCATTTTAAATCTTTTAGCAGTTATCTTTGATATATAAGTCGTAGGAGCTTCTGGAACCATTCTACAGCCACCATTTTGAGTCATCTACCCGCCATTATGTGTCTTTTAGACGCCATCTTTAATAGAAACCATACGAGCTGCTGCCACCCTCCATTTTGAGTCTTTTAGCAGACATCTTTTATATAAAAGCCTTACGAGCCGCTGAAACCATTCTACATTTTTAGTCTTATACCCGTCATTTTAAGTCTTTAATATAGAAGCCGTACGAGCTGCTAGAAACATTCTACGGCCGCCATTTTGAGTCTTCTACTCACCATTTTGAGTCTTTTAGCCGCTATCTTTGATGTAGCTGCTAGAACAATTCTACAGCCGCATTTAGAATCTTCTAGCCGCCATTTTGAAGCCTCCCACCCGCCATTTTGAGTCTTTTAGCCGCCATCTTTTATATAGAAACCATACAAGCTGCTGGAACCATTCTACAGCCGCCGTTTTGAGTCTTCTATCCGCCATTTTAAGTCTTTTAGCCGCCATCTTTAATATAGAAACCATACGAGCTTTAATAGAAGCCATGCAAGCTGCTGGAACCATTCTACAACCGCCATTTTGAGTCTTCTACCTGCATTTTGAACCTTTTAGCCGCCTTTTTAAGTCGTTTAGCCGCCATCTTTAATAGAGAAGCCACACTATCTGCTGGAACCATTCTACAGTCGTCATTTTGTATTTTTTAGCCATTGTTAATCTTTGAGCCGTTATCTTTGATATATAAGAAATAGGAGCTGTTCAAAACCATTCTACAACCCCCATTTTGAGTCTTCTAGCCGTCATTTTAAGTCTTTAATATAGAAGCCGTACGAGCTGCTGGAAACATTCTACAGCCTTCTACCCGTCATTTTAAATCTTTAAGCCGTTATGTGTAATGTAACATGGATAACAATTATATAGCCGCCCTTTTAAAACTTCTAGCCGCCATTTTAAGTCTTCCACCCTCCATTTTGAGTCTTTTAGCAGCCATCTTTAATATAGAAACAATACGAGCTGCTATTCTCTATATTCTACAGCCGCCATTTTGAGTCTTCTAGCCGCCATTTTGAGACTTGTAGCTGTTATCTTCGATATATAAGTCATATGAGCTGCTGGAACTATTCTACAACCACCATTTTGAGTTTTCTACCCGCCATTTTAAGACTTCTAGCTGCCATCATTAATATATTTATTCATATGAGCTGCTGTAACCATTCTACAACCACCATTTTGAGTTTTCTACCCGCCATTTTGATCCTTCTAGACCCCATCTTTAATATATTTATTCATATGAGCTGATGTAACCATTCTACAACCACCATTTTGTGTCTTCTACCCGCCATTTTGAGTCTTTTAGCAGCCATCTTCAATATAGAAACCATACGAGCTGCTGGAACCATTCTACAGCCGCCATTTTGGGTCTTCTACTCGCCATTTTGAGTCTTTTAGCCGCTACCTTTGATGTAGCTGCTAGAACAATTCTACAGCCGCCCTTTGAATCTTCTAACCGCCATACTGTGCCTTGCTTTTGCCATCTTTGATATAGAAGCCATACGAGCTGCTGGAACCATTCTACAGCCGCCATTTTGAGTCTTCTGGCCGCCATTTTAAATCTTTTAGTAGTTATCTTTGATATATAAGTCGTAGGAGCTTCTGGAACCATTCTACAGCCACCATTTTGAGTCATCTACCCGCCATTATGTGTCTTTTAGACGCCATCTTTAATAGAAACCATACGAGCTGCTGCCAGCCTCCACTTTGAGTCTTTAGCAGACATCTTTATATAAAAGCTTACGAGCCGCTGAAACCATTCTACATTTTTAGTCTTATACCGTCATTTTAAGTCTTTAATATAGAAGCCGTACGAGCTGCTAGAAACATTCTACGGCCGCCATTTGAGTCTTCTACTCGCATTTTGAGTCTTTAGCCGCTATCTTTAGTATAAAAGACATACAAGCTGCTAGAACAATTCTACAGCCGCCATTTTGAATCTTCTAGCCGCCACTTTAGTCTTCCACCTCCATTTTGAGTCTTTTAGCAGACATCATTTATATAAAAGCCTTACGAGCTGCTGGAACCATTCTACACCGCCATTTTAAAACTTCTAGCGCCATTTTGAGCCTTCTACCCTTTTAGCAGCCATCATTAATATACAAACCATACGAGCTGCTGGAACTATTCTTCAGCCGCCATTTTGAGGCTTTTAGCCGTTATCTTTAGTATAAAAGCCATACGAGCTGCTGGAACCATTCTACAGCCACCATTTTGAGTCTTCCACTCGCCATTTTGAGTCTTTTAGCCGTTATCTTTGATGTAGCTGCTAGAACAATTCTGAAGCCGCCATTTTGATTCTTCTAGCCGCCATTGTAAGTCTTCCACCCGCCATTTTAAGTCTTTTAGCAGACATCTTTTATATAAAAGCCTTACGAGCTGCTAGAAACATTCTACAGCCGCAAGTTTGAGTCTTCTACCCGCCATTTTGAGTCTTTTATTCGAGCCGCTAAAACCATTCTACAGCCTCCATTTGAGTCTTCTACCCGTCATTTTGAATTTTAAAGCATGGAGAACAATTCTATAGTCGCCCTTTTAAAACTTCTAGCCGCTATTTGAGTTTTCTAGCCGCAATCTTTAATATATTTATTCATATGAGCTGCTGTAACAAATCTACAACCACCATTTTGTGTCTTCTTTTGAGTCTTTTAGCAGCCATCTTCAATATAGAAACCATACGAGCTGCTGAACCATTTTACAGCCACCATTGTGAGTCTTCACCCGCCATTTGATTCTTTAGCCACCATCTTTAATATAAAAGCATACGAGCTGCTGAACCATTCTACAGCCACCTTGTTGAGTCTTCTAGCCGCCATTTTGAGCTTTTAGCCGTTATCTTTAATATAGAAGCCATACGACCTGCTGAATCCATTCTACAGCCGCCATTTTGAGTCTTCTAGCCGCCATTTTAAGTCTTCCACCCTCTATTTTGAGTCTTTTACCCGCTATCTTTAATATAAAAACCATACGGGCTGCTAGAACATTCTACAGCCACCATTTTGAGTCTTCTACCTGCCATTTTAAGTCTTTAAGCCATTTTGAGTCTTCTAGCCGCCATTTTGAGTCTTTAAGCCGTTATCTTTGATTAGCAGGTAAAACAATTCCACAGCCGCCTTTGAATCTTCTAACCTCCATATTGAGCATTCCTTTCGCCATCTTTAATATAGAAACCATACAAGCTGCTGGAACCATTCTACAGCCACCATTTTGAGTCTTCTACTGCCATTTTAAGTCTTTAAGCCCCTATCGTTGATGTAGCAACTAGAACCATGCTACAGCCGCCATTTTGAATCTTCTAGCCGGCATTTTGAGTCCGATACCTGTAATATAGCAGCTAGAAGAATTTTACAGCCGCCCCTTTAAATCTTCTAGCCGCCATTTTGAGTCTATAAGCCTCTATCTTTTATGTAACAGGTATAACAATTCTACAGCCGCCATTTTGAGTCTTCCACCCGCCATTTTGAGTCTTTTAGCCGCCATCTTCAATATAGAAACCATATGAGCTGCTGGAACCATTCTACAGCCACCATTTTGAGTCTTCCACTCGCCATTTTGAGTCTTTTAGCCGTTATCTTTGATGTAGCTGCTAGAACAATTCTGAAGCCGCCATTTTGATTCTTCTAGCCGCCATTGTAAGTCTTCCACCCGCCATTTTAAGTCTTTTAGCAGACATCTTTTATATAAAAGCCTTACGAGCTGCTAGAAACATTCTACAGCCGCAAGTTTGAGTCTTCTACCCGCCATTTTGAGTCTTTTATTCGAGCCGCTAAAACCATTCTACAGCCTCCATTTTGAGTCTTCTACGCGTCATTTTGAATTTTTAAGCATGGAGAACAATTCTATAGTTGCCCTTTTAAAACTTCTAGCCGCTATTTTGAGTTTTATAGCCGCAATCTTTAATATATTTATTCATATGAGCTGCTGTAACCAATCTACAACCACCATTTTGTGTCTTCTTTTGAGTCTTTTAGCAGCCATCTTCAATATAGAAACCATACGAGCTGCTGAAACTATTCTACAGCCGCCATTTTGAGTCTTCTAGCCGCCATTTTGAGTCTTTTAACCGTTAACTTTGATATATAAGTCATAGGAGATCCTGGAACCATTCTACAGCCACCATTTTGAGTCTTCCTCCCGCCATTTTGAGTCTTCTAGCCGCCATCTTTAGTGTTGAAGCCATACAAGCTGCTGGAACCATTTTACAGCCACCATTTTGAGTCTTCCACCCAGCATTTTGATTCTTTTAGCCACCATCTTTAATATAAAAGCCATACGAGCTGCTGGAACCATTCTACAGCCACCTTGTTGAGTCTTCTAGCCGCCATTTTGAGGCTTTTAGCCGTTATCTTTAATATAGAAGCCATACGACCTGCTGGATCCATTCTACAGCCGCCATTTTGAGTCTTCTAGCCGCCATTTTAAGTCTTCCACCCTCTATTTTGAGTCTTTTACCCGCTATCTTTAATATAAAAACCATACGGGCTGCTAGAAACATTCTACAGCCACAATTTTGAGTCTTCTACCTGCCATTTCAAGTCTTTAAGCCATTTTGAGTCTTCTAGCCGCCATTTTGAGTCTTTAAGCCGTTATCTTTGATGTAACATCTAAAACAATTCTACAGCCGCCCTTTGAATCTTCTAACCTCCATATTGAGCCTTCCTTTCGCCATCTTTAATATAGAAACCATACGAGCTGCTGGAACTATTATACAGCCGCCATTTTGAGTCTTCTAGACGCCATTTTGAGTCGTTTAGCCGTTATCTTTGATATATAAGTCATAGGAGATTTTGGAACCATTCTACAGCCACCATTTTGAGTCTTCTTCTCGCCATTTTAAGTCTTCTAGCCGCCATCTTTAGTGTTGAAGCCATACAAGCTGCTGGAACCATTCTACAGCCACCATTTTGAGTCTTCTACCTGGCATTTTAAGTCTTTAAGCCCCTATCGTTGATGTAGCAACTAGAACAATGCTACAGCCGCCATTTTGAATCTTCTAGCCGGCATTTTGAGTCTATAAGCCTCTATCTTTTATGTAACAGGTATAACAATTCTACAGCCGCCATTTTGAGTCTTCCACCCGCCATTTTGAGTCTTTTAGCCGCCATCTTCAATATAGAAACCATACGAGCTGCTGGAACCATTCTACAGCCATCATTTTGAGTCTTCCACCCGCCATTTTGATTCTTTTAGCCACCATCTTTAGTGTTGAAGCCATACAAGCTGCTGGAACTATTCTTCAGTCACCATTTTGAGTCTTCCACCCGCCATTTTGATTCTTTTAACCACCATCTTTAATATAAAAGCCATACGAGCTGCTGGAACCATTCTACATCCACCTTGTTGAGTCTTCTAGCCGCCATTTTGATTCTTTTAGCCACCATCTTTAATATAAAAGCCATACGAGCTGCTGGAACCATTCTACAGCCACCTTGTTGAGTCTTCTAGCAGCCATTTTGAGTCTTCTACTCGCCATTTTGAGTCTTTCAGCCGCTATCTTTGATGTAGCTGCTAGCAGAATTCTACAGCCGCCATTTTAATCTTCTAGCCCCCATTTTGAGTCTATCATTCGATCCGCTGAAACCATTCTACAGCCACCATTTTTAGTCTTCTACCCGTCAGTTTAAGTCTTTAATATAGAAGCCGTACGAGCTGCTAGAAACATTCACAGCCGCCATTTTGAGTCTTCTACTCGCCATTTTGAGTCGTTTAGACGCTAACTTTGGTGTAGCTGCTAGAACAATTCTAGAGCCGCCATTTTGAATCTTCTAGCGGCCATTTTAAGTCTTCCACCCTCCATTTTGAGTCTTTTAGCAGACATCTTTTATATAAAAGCCTTACGAGCTGCTGGAACCATTCTACAGCCGCCATTTTGAGTCTTCTACCCGCCATTTCGAGTCTTTAAGCCGCTATTGTTGATGTAGCAGCTAGAAGAATGCTACAGCCGCCATTTTGAATCTTCTAGCCGCCATTTTAATTCTTCCACCCTCTATTTGGAGTCTTTTAGCAGACATCTTTTATATAAAAGCCTTACGAGCTGCTGGAACCATTCTACAGCCGCCATTTTGAGTCTTCTATCCGCCATTTCGAGTCTTTTACCCGCTATCTTTAATATAAAAACCATACGGGCTGCTAGAAACATTCTACAGCCACCATTTTGAGTCTTCTACCTGCGATTTTAAGTCTTTAAGCCGCTATTGTTGATGTAGCAGCTAGAACAATGCTACAGCCGCCATTTTGAATCTTCTAGACGCCATTTTAAGTCTTCCACCCTCTATTTTGAGTCTTTTAGCAGACATCTTTTATATAAAAGCCTTACGAGCTGCTGGAACCATTCTACAGTCGAAATTTGAGTCTTCTACCCGTCAATGTGAATCTTTAAGCCGTTATCTTTAATATAGCATGGAGAACAATTCTATAGCCGCCCTTTTAAAACTTCTAGCCACCATTTTGAGGCTTTTAGCCGTTATCTTTAATATAGAAGCCATACGAGATGCTGGAACCATTCTACAGCCACCATTTTGAGTCTTCTACCCGCCATTTCGAGTCTTTAAGCGCTATTGTTGATGTAGCCGCTAGAAGAATGCTACAGCCGCCATTTTGAATCTTCTAGCCGCCATTTTAAGTCTTCCACCCTCTATTTGGAGTCTTTTAGCAGACATCTTTTATATAAAAGCCTTACGAGCTGCTGGAACCATTCCACAGCCGCCATTTTGAGTCTTCTATCCGCCATTTCGAGTCTTTTACCCGCTATCTTTAATATAAAAACCATACGGGCTGCTAGAAACATTCTACAGCCACCATTTTGAGTCTTCTACCTGCGATTTTAAGTCTTTAAGCCGCTATTGTTGATGTAGCAGCTAGAACAATGCTACAGCCGCCATTTTGAATCTTCTAGACGCCATTTTAAGTCTTCCACCCTCTATTTTGAGTCTTTTAGCAGACATCTTTTATATAAAAGCCTTACGAGCTGCTGGAACCATTCTACAGTCGAAATTTTGAGTCTTCTACCCGTCAATGTGAATCTTTAAGCCGTTATCTTTAATATAGCATGTAGAACAATTCTATAGCCGCCCTTTTAAAACTTCTAGCCGCCATTTTGAGGCTTTTAGCCGTTATCTTTAATATAGAAGCCATACGAGATGCTGGAACCATTCTACAGCCACCATTTTGAATCTTCTAGCCGCCATTTTAAGTCTTCCACCCTCTATTTTGAGTCTTTTAGCATCCATCTTTTATATAAAAGCCTTACGAGCTGCTGGAACCATTCTTCAGCCGCCATTTTCAGTCTTCTACCCGCTATCTTTAATATAAAAACCATACGGGCTGCTAGAAACATTCTACAGCCACCATTCTGAGTCTTCTACCTGCGATTTTAAGTCTTTAAGCCGCTATCGTTGATGTAGCAGCTATAACAATGCTACAGCCGCCATTTTGAATCTTCTAGCCGCCATTTTAAGTCTTCCACCCTCTATTTTGAGTCTTTTAGCAGACATCTTTTATATAAAAGCCTTACGAGCTGCTGGAACTATTATACAGCCACCTTGTTGAGTCTTCTAGCCGCCATTTTGAGGCTTTTAGCCGTTATCTTTAATATAGAAGCCATACGACCTGCTGGATCCATTCTACAGCCGCC
Source organism: Drosophila willistoni (assembly GCF_018902025.1). Taxonomy (NCBI): domain Eukaryota; kingdom Metazoa; phylum Arthropoda; class Insecta; order Diptera; family Drosophilidae; genus Drosophila; species Drosophila willistoni. Next base: position 17,466 of record NW_025814751.1, read on the forward strand.
ATTTTGAGTCTTCTACCCGCCATTTTGAGTCTTTAAGCCGTTATCTTTGATGTAGCTGCTAGAACAATTCTACAGCCGCCCTTTGAATCTTCTAACCGCCATATTGAGCCTTCCTTTCGCCATCTTTAATATAGAAGCCATACGAGCTGCTGGAACCATTCTACAGCCGCCATTTTGAGTCTTCTACCCGCTATTATAAGTCTTTTAGCAGTTGTCTTTGATATAAAAACCATACGGGCTGCTAGAAACATTCTACAGCCACCATTTTGAGTCTTCTACCTGCCATTTTAAGTGTTTAAGCCGCTATCGTTGATGTAGCAGCTAGAACAATGCTACAGCCGCCATTTTGAATGTTCTAGCCGGCATTTTGAGTCCTAAGGCCGATACCTGTAATGTAGCAGCTAGAAGAATTCTACAGTCGCCCCTTTAAATCTTCTAGCCGCCATTTTGAGTCTATAAGCCTCTATCTTTTATGTAACAGGTATAACAATTCTACAGCCGCCATTTTGAGTCTTTTACCCGCTATCTTTAATATAAAAACCATACGGGCTGCTAGAAACATTCTACAGCCACAATTTTGAGTCTTCTACCTGCCATTTTAAGTCTTTAAGCCGTTATCGTTGATGTAGCAGCTAGAACAATGCTACAGCCGCCATTTTGAATCTTCTAGACGGCATTTTGAGTCCTAAGGCCGATACCTGTATTGTAGCAGCTAGAAGAATTCTACAGCTGCCCCTTTAAATCTTCTAGCCGCCATTTTGAGTCTATAAGCCTCTATCTTTTATGTAACAGGTATAACAATTCTACAGCCGCCATTCTGAGTCTTCCACCCGCCATTTTGAGTCTTTTAGCCGCCATCTTCAATATAGAAACCATACGAGCTGCTGGAACCATTCTACAGCTGCCAGTTTGAGTCTTCTAACCGGCATTTTGAGGCTTTTAGCCGTTATCTTTAAAATAGAAGCCATACGAGCTGCTGGAACCATTCTACAGCCGCCATTTTGAATCTTCTAGCCGCCATTTTAAGTCTTCCATCCTCTATTTTGAGTCTTTTAGCAGACATCTTTTATATAAAAGCCTTACGAGCTGCTGGAACCATTCTACATGCGCCATTTTGAGTCTTCTACCCGCCATTTTGAGTCTTTTACCCGCTATCTTTAATATAAAAACCATACGGGCTGCTAGAAACATTCTACAGCCACCATTTTGAGTCTTCTACCTGCCATTTTAAGTCTTTAAGCCGCTATTGTTGATGTAGCAGCTAGAAGAATGCTACAGCCGCCATTTTGAATCTTCTAGCCGCCATTTTAAGTCTTCCACCCTCTATTTGGAGTCTTTTAGCAGACATCTTTTATATAAAAGCCTTACGAGCTGCTGGAACCATTCTACAGCCGCCATTTTGAGTCTTCTATCCGCCATTTCGAGTCTTTTACCCGCTATCTTTAATATAAAAACCATACGGGCTGCTAGAAACATTCTACAGCCACCATTTTGAGTCTTCTACCTGCGATTTTAAGTCTTTAAGCCGCTATTGTTGATGTAGCAGCTAGAACAATGCTACAGCCGCCATTTTGAATCTTCTAGACGCCATTTTAAGTCTTCCACCTTCATTTTGAGTCTTTTAGCAGACATCTTTTATATAAAAGCCTTACGAGCTGCTGGAACCATTCTACAGTCGAAATTTTGAGTCTTCTACCCGTCAATGTGAATCTTTAAGCCGTTATCTTTAATATAGCATGGAGAACAATTCTATAGCCGCCCTTTTAAAACTTCTAGCCGCCATTTTGAGGCTTTTAGCCGTTATCTTTAATATAGAAGCCATACGAGATGCTGGAACCATTCTACAGCCACCCTTTTGAATCTTCTAGCCGCCATTTTAAGTCTTCCACCCTCTATTTTGAGTCTTTTAGCATCCATCTTTTATATAAAAGCCTTACGAGCTGCTGGAACCATTCTACCCGCCATTTTGAGTCTTTTACCCGCTATCTTTAATATAAAAACCATACGGGCTGCTAGAAACATTCTACAGCCACCATTCTGAGTCTTCTACCTGCGATTTTAAGTCTTTAAGCCGCTATCGTTGATGTAGCAGCTATAACAATGCTACAGCCGCCATTTTGAATCTTCTAGACGCCATTTTAAGTCTTCCACCCTCTATTTTGAGTCTTTTAGCAGACATCTTTTATATAAAAGCCTTACGAGCTGCTGGAACCATTATACAGCCACCTTGTTGAGTCTTCTAGCCGCCATTTTGAGGCTTTTAGCCGTTATCTTTAATATAGAAGCCATACGACCTGCTGGATCCATTCTACAGCCGCCATTTTGAGTCTTCTACCCGCCATTTTGAGTCTTTAAGCCGTTATCTTTGATGTAGCTGCTAGAACAATTCTACAGCCGCCCTTTGAATCTTCTAACCGCCATATTGAGCCTTCCTTTCGCCATCTTTAATATAGAAGCCATACGAGCTGCTGGAGCCATTCTACAGCCGCCATTTGAGTCTTCTACCCGCTATTTTAAGTCTTTTAGCAGTTGTCTTTGATATAAAAACCATACGGGCTGTTAGAAACATTCTACAGCCACCATTTTGAGTCTTCTACCTGTCATTTTAAGTCTTTAATCCGCTATCGTTGATGTAGCAGCTAGAACAATGCTACAGCCGCCATTTTGAATGTTCTAGCCGGCATTTTGAGTCCTAAGGCCGATACCTGTAATGTAGCAGCTAGAAGAATTCTACAGTCGCCCCTTTAAATCTTCTAGCCGCCATTTTGAGTCTATAAGCCTCTATCTTTTATGTAACAGGTATAACAATTCTACAGCCGCCATTTTGAGTCTTTTACCCGCTATCTTTAATATAAAAACCATACGGGCTGCTAGAAACATTCTACAGCCACCATTTTGAGTCTTCTACCTGCCATTTGAAGTCTTTAAGCCGTTATCGTTGATGTAGCAGCTAGAACAATGCTACAGCCGCCATTTTGAATCTTCTAGACGGCATTTTGGGTCCTAAGGCCGATACCTGTATTGTAGCAGCTAGAAGAATTCTACAGCTGCCCCTTTAAATCTTCTAGCCGCCATTTTGAGTCCATAAGCCTCTATCTTTTATGTAACAGGTATAACAATTCTACAGCCGCCATTCTGAGTCTTCCACCCGCCATTTTGAGTCTTTTAGCCGCCATCTTCAATATAGAAACCATACGAGCTGCTGGAACCATTCTACAGCTGCCAGTTTGAGTCTTCTAACCGGCATTTTGAGGCTTTTAGCCGTTATCTTTAAAATAGAAGCCATACGAGCTGCTGGAACCATTCTACAGCCACCATTTTGAATCTTCTAGCCGCCATTTTAAGTCTTCCACCCTCTATTTTGAGTCTTTTAGCAGACATCTTTTATATAAAAGCCTTACGAGCTGCTGGAACCATTCTACATGCGCCATTTTGAGTCTTCTACCCGCCATTTTGAGTCTTTTACCCGCTATCTTTAATATAAAAACCATACGGGCTGCTAGAAACATTCTACAGCCACTATTTTGAGTCTTCTACCTGCCATTTTAAGTCTTTGAGCCTCTATCGTTGATGTAGCAGCTAGAACAATGCTACAGCCGCCATTTTGAATCATCTAGCCGCCATTTTAAGTCTTCCACTCTCTATTTTGAGTCTTTTAGCTGACATCTTTTATATAAAAGCCTTACGAGCTGCGAGAACCATTCTACAGCCGCCATTTTGAGTCTTCTACTCGCCATTTTGAGTCTTTAAGCCGTTATCTTGTATGTAGCAGCAAAAACAATTCTGCAGCCGCCCTTTGAATATTCTAACCGCCATATTTAGCCTTCCTTTCGCCATCTTTAATATAGAAGCCAAACGAGCTGCTAGAACCATTTTACAGCCGCCATTTTGAATCTTTTAGCCGGCATTTTGAGTCCTAAGGCCGATATCTGTAATGTAGCAGCTAGAAGAATTCTACAGCCGCCCCGTTGAATCTTCTAGCCATTTTAAGTCTATAAGCCTCTATCTTTGATGTAACAGGTATAACAATTCTACAGCCGCCATTTTGAGTCTTCCACCCGCCATTTTGAGTCTTTTAGCCGCCATCTTTAATATAGAAACCATACGAGCTGCTGGAACCATTCTACAGCTGCCAGTTTGAGTTTTCCACCCTCCATTTTGAGTCTTTTAGCAGACATCTTTTATATAAAAGCCTTACGAGCTGCTGGAACCATTCTACAGCCGCCATTTTGAGTCTTCTACCCGTCAATTTATATCTTTTAGCCGCCATTTTTAATATAAAAGCCATACGAGCTGCTGAAACCATTCTACAGCCACCATTTTGAATCTTCTAGCCGCCATTTTAAGTCTTCCACCCTCCATTTTGGGTCTTTTAGCAGACATCTTTTATATAAAAGCCTTACAAGCTGCTGGAACCATTCAGCCTAGCGGCCATTTTAAGTCTTCCACCCTCCATTTTGAGTCTTTTGATGTTGCTTGTAGGTGCTGTGTTTCAAATCTGTTGAGGAACGAGTGTTTTATACGGTTTTTGATTAGGATACCGGTCCCGCCATGAGCTTTTCCGTCTGGATGGTTTGTTGCGTAGAAGGTATATTTTGGTATTTGAAAATTATTTTTTGATGTTAAATGTGTTTCCGAAATCAGCAAAACGTCGATTTCACTTGAGTCTAGGAATAGTTGCAATTCATTTTTGTGCTTGGAGATGCCGTTAGCATTCCAAAGACATAGACGTAGGGAAGCCATTATTTATTCTCGATAAGCTTCTGGATAAGCAGGTTTTGATTCCGCATCAGTTCGTGCATACAGTTTTGCATGAACGTCATAAAAGTGGTCATGTTTTGATTGAGTGAGATCAATAGAGCCTCTAGACCACTTGGAGTTTGCTGGCCAAGCTCTGGTGCGCTAGGTTGCGGATTCTGTAGATGGCGGAATGACGGGGTCTCTTTCGCGGGCTTCGTCTGTCCAGTTCGGAGCACACTAGCGAAGGATACACTAGGACTGGTTGTAGCAGTCATGTTGGATGATCTAACAGCCTTGGCGAAGAAAACCTCTGGTGTAGTTTTGGAGGCGTTGAAGATGATTTTTGGTCCAGCTGGGGGTTTGCGCCCGTTTAGGTGTGATTTAAGATCCTTAAAGACAGGACATCCTCTGTAGTTGGCCGTGTGGTTCCCTCCACAGTTGCTGCATAGTCTTAGTGCGACGTTGTTTCTGTCCTTGGTGCAAATTCCATCTTCATGATGTTCGCCGCAGCCAACACACACTGACCTAAGATTGCAATTGTTAGAGGTGTGGTTGTATTCCTGGCAGTTTTTACACTGCGGTGGTTGGCGTCTCTTATGGGGCTCCTCTACGGTGATTCTTCTGTGCAATAGAAGCTGTAGGTTGTAGATCGGGTGCACTTCATTTGGCTTTGACCGCTTTGCATCTGGTTGAAGCTCGATTTTAAAGAGCGGCTGTGCGACTTTGTTCCTGTTGATGATGTTGACAACGGACTTGACCGCAAACCCTTTTTCGACCAACGCGTCTGCTATTTCTTGAGTAGGGACTGATGGCTCAATCCCCTTTAACACAACCCTTTACTGCTTTTTAGTTGGTAGGTATAGAAGTTGATGTTAGCATTACGGAGGTACTTTCCGATGATGCGGAAATTGTCCTCAGTTTGGGCTTGACATTTAATTTCTTTAATGTTACCCCTATTGAGAGGGGTTACAACAAGGTTTTTGCCCCTACTGTTTCTACTAGCTTCGAAATCAGGGCGCTGGTATTGGCTCCACGGATGTATAAAGGGGGTGGTCTCGCCGATTTAACTTTATCTACAGCGCCGGCTTGATTGTCTTGCTGATCGGCAAGAATTTTAAAACGATTCCCGCTAAGGGGTGCTACTCGTTCATTTGGTTTGGTTATTTTCGGCGTATTGCCACTTTTTTTCTTTTGCGGGCTTAGCTTCCGCTTAGTTATTTTAATATATCTGTCTATTCCAGTTTGGACAGAAGTCGTTGGGTTTACTATTGTGGCTGACTTTGGGCGACTTGTCGTTGACGGCTTGAGGCAGGTCAATACTTCGGCAGACGTTGCAGTAGTTGCTATCAACGAGCTGACGGTGCTGGTTGCTGTCAACGAGCTGACGGTGCTGGTTGGTGCAATCGGTGACCCAGTTATCGATATTGATGGAGAAGCACACTGCTCTCTCCACGGTAAGTTGCTGTTAATTGCTGAGTGGCTGGCACTTTCGGTGTTATTGCTTACGTTAGCATTCGGTGGGGTCGGCGACACCACCGAAAAGTACGCGTTGTTGCGTTGGACCGAGAGTCGACGCTCACGTTGTTGTTGTACAATTAGTTCTTGTAGCTGTTGTTGGTGGGGATCGAGAGAGCTTGTAAAAAGAGAGAGCTTTAAAAATTACCACTTTGTTGTTGCAACTTAGTATTTATTGCTATTAGAGCAATCTAATAGCAATATGATTGTAAATAGGCGTCTCTGAGGCGACTGAGAGCCCTACACAACTTTTTTTTTTTTACACTCAATTTTTGCGGAGTGCATTAAAAAACACGTCTGCACACGGCGGCAGTTGAATTGGAATGCGAATGTGAATCTTTAAGCCGTTATCTTTAATATAGCATGGAGAACAATTCTATAGCCGCCCTTTTAAAACTTCTAGCCGCCATTTTAAGGCTTTTAGCCGTTATCTTTAATATAGAAGCCATACGAGATGCTGAAACCATTCTACAGCCACCATTTTTAGTCTTCTACCCGTCATTTTAAGTCTTTAATATAGAAGCCGTACGAGCTGCTAGAAACATTCTACGGCCGCCATTTTGAGTCTTCTACTCGCCATTTTGAGTCTTTTAGCCGCTATCTTTGATGTAGCTGCTAGAACAATTCTACAGCCGCCATTTTGAATCTTCTAGCCCCCATTTTGAGTCTATCATTCGAGCCGCTGAAACCATTCTACAGCCGCCATTTTGAGTCTTCTAGCCGCTATTTTAAGTCTTTTAGCAGTTGTCTTTGATATATATGTCATAGGCGCTTTTGGAACCATTCTACAGCCACCATTTTGAGTCTTCTATCCGCCATTTTGTGTCTTTTAGACGCCATCTTTAAGCCATACGAGCTGCTGGATACATTCTACAGCGGCCATTTTGAGTCTTCTACCCGCCATTTTGAGTCTTTTACCCGCTATCTTTGATGTAGCTGCTAGAACAATTCTACAGCCGCCATTTTGAATCTTCTAGCCGGCATTTTGAGTCCTAAGGCCGATACCTGTAATGTAGCAGCTAGAAGAATTCTACAGCCGCCCTTTAAATCTTCTAGCCGCCATTTTGAGTCTATAAGCCTCTATCTTTTATGTAACAGGTATCACAATTCTACAGCCGCCATTTTGAGTCTTCCACCCGCCATTTTGAGTCTTTTAGCCGCCATCTTCAATATAGAAACCATACGAGCCACTGGAACCATTCTACAGCTGCTAGTTTGAGTCTTCTAACCGCCATTTTGAGGCTTTTAGCCGCTATCTTTATATAAAAGCCTTACGAGCTGCTGGAACCATTCTACAGCCACCATTTTTAGTCTTCTACCCGTCATTTTAAGTCTTTAATATAGAAGCCATACAAGCTGCTTGAACCATTCTACAGCCGTCATTTTGAGTCTTCTACTCGCCATTTTGAGTCTTTAGCCGCTATCTTTGATGTAGCTGCTAGAACAATTCTACAGCCGCCATTTTGAATCTTCTAGCCCCCATTTTGAGTCTATCATTCGAGCCGCTGAAACCATTCTACAGCCGCCATTTGAGTCTTCTAGCCGCTATTTAAGTCTTTAGACGCCATCTTTAATAGAAGCCATACGAGCTGCTGGATACATTCTACAGCGGCCATTTTGAGTCTTCTACCCGCCATTTGAGTCTTTTACCCGCTATCTTTAATATAAAACCATACGGGCTGCTAGAAACATTCTACAGCCACCATTTTGAGTCTTCTACTGCCATTTTAAGTCTTTAAGCCGCTATAGTTGATGTAGCAGCTAGAACAATGCTACAGCCGCCATTTTGAATCTTCTAGCCGGCATTTGAGTCCTAAGGCCGATACTGTAATGTAGCAGCTAGAAGAATTCTACAGCCGCCCTTTAAATCTTCTAGCCGCCATTTTGAGTCTATAAGCCTCTATCTTTTATGTAACAGGTATCACAATTCTACAGCCGCCATTTGAGTCTTCCACCCGCCATTTTGAGTCTTTTAGCCGCCATCTTCAATATAGAAACCATACGAGCCACTAGAACCATTCTACAGCTGCTAGTTTGAGTCTTCTAACCGCCATTTTGAGGCTTTTAGCCGCTATCTTTAAAATAGAAGCCATACGAGCTGCTGGAACCATTCTACAGCCACCATTTTGAATCTTCTAGCCGACATTTTAAGTCTTCCACCCTCCATTTTGAGTCTTTTAGCTGACATCTTTTATATTTGAATCTTCTAGCCCCCATTTTGGTCTATCATTCGAGCCGCTGAAACCATTTTGCAGCCATTCCACCATTTTTAGTCTTCTACCCGTCATATTAAGTCTTTAATATAGAAGCCATACAAGCTGCTTGAACCATTCTACAGCCGTCATTTTGAGTCTTCTACTCGCCATTTTGAGTCTTTTAGCCGCTATCTTTGATGTAGCTGCTAGAACAATTCTACAGCCGCCATTTTGAATCTTCTAGCCCCCATTTTGAGTCTATCATTCGGCCATTCAGCCATTCCACCATTTTTAGTCTTCTACCCGTCGTATTAAGTCTTTAATATAGAAGCCATACAAGCTGCTTGAACCATTCTACAGCCGTCATTTTGAGTCTTCTACTCGCCATTTGAGTCTTTTAGCCGCTATCTTTGATGTAGCTGCTAGAACATTCTACAGCCGCCATTTTGAATCTTCTAGCCCCCATTTTGAGTCTATCATTCGAGCCGCTGAAACCATTCTACAGCCACCATTTTAGTCTTCTACCGTCTTTTAAGTCTTAATATAGAAGCCGTACGAGCTGCTAGAACATTCTACAGCGCCATTTTGAGTCTTCTACTCGCCATTTGAGTCGTTTAGCCGCTATCTTTGTGTAGCTGCTAGAACAATTCTACAGCAGCCATTTTGAATCTTCTAGCGGCCATTTTAAGTCTTCCACCCTCGATTTTGAGTCTTTTGTTGTTGCTTGTAGGTGCTGTGTTTCAAATCTGTTGAGGAACTAGTGTTTATACGGTTTTTGATTAGGATACCGGTCCCGCCATGAGCTTTTCCGTCTGTATGGTTTGTTGCGTAGAAGGTATATTTGGTATTTTTTTTTTTTTTTTTTAACGTTTAATATATATTTGTTGAATCTACTCTTAAATTAGAGCCTAACAACAAGTTTGAGATATTTTTCTTAGACTAGTACTTAAGATAAATCCTGGGGATATTGCAGGCGGCCCTAATCACTTGTTATTGGGTTGGTCTGTCATTTCTTTTAAGACGAGTTCTATTATTAGTTCGCGTAAGGGAATTGGCAAGAACATTTGGGTGTGCATCCAGTTTCGCAGAATACTTTAGTTATACTCTTTGTATAATATCGACATTGCTGGTATTGCATTTTCCCATAGTACGGCTCCGTAAGTCCAGATGGGTTTCAGTACGGAGTTGTATAGGAGGACTTTATACTCCAGACGTAGAGGGGACGAGCATTGATGATCCAATGTAGGCTACTCGCTTTCAGTTTAAGCTGTGACTTTTTTGCTTCGATGTGCTTGCGCCAAGTTAGTCTTCTGTCTAGGTGGATGCCAAGGTAAGTGACATCCACGGCTTCAGGAACTGGTACGTTGTTTAGCATTAGAGCTGGGCAGTTTCTTCTGTTAAGCGTAAATGTAACATGTTTGCATTTCTGCTCGTTGACCCGGATACGCAAGGTTGATAGCCATTCCTCTACCACCTTAAGGTGTTCCTCTAGTTTTGCAGATGCTTGTATTGGGCATTTGGATCTGCTAAGGATTGCCGTGTCATCGGCAAAAGTGGACGTTGTAAGTCCTAAACTCGTTGGTAGGTCTGCAGTGTACAGCAGGTAGAGCAATGGGCCGAGTACACTGCCTTGCGGTACACCAGCTTTGATTTCAAAATCAGCGGAGACGGAGCCATTACATCTTACAGCGAATTTCCTATTGTAAAGGTAAGATTCCATGAGTTTGTGTGTGTACTGTGGCAGTTTTTGCCGGATTTTGAACATCAGACCCTCCAGCCAAACTCTATCGAAAGCCTGGGCAACGTCGAGAAAGACAGCCGCACAGTATTCTTTTAGTTCGAATGCTGTTCGTATTTCGGATGTTATGCGATTGACTTGTTCAATTGTACCATGTTTTTCGCGGAAGCCAAACTGGTGTGAAGGGATTGTGTTCTCCGATGCCAGAAATGAGTTTAGGCGGATCTGCAGGACCTTTTCAAAAAGCTTCGAAAGACATGGCAGCAAACTAATTGGCCTATAGGATGATGGCTGGGTTTTGTCCTTTCCCACTTTAGGAATCATGATGATAGTGGACTTTTTCCATGTTCTTGGGAAGTAGCCAATTTTTATTATAGCGTGAACAGTTTGCAGATATATTGTATTGCAATGATAGGGAGTTCTAGGATCATTTTCGGTGTGATTAGGTCATGGCCAGGGGCTTTTTTCGGCTTTATGTGGTTTTTAATAACTGCAGTGATCTCGTCCGATTGGAGTTCCGAGTACTCACTATCCGTTAATGTGTTCGAAGAGGGAAGTACAGATGAGTTTGATGTTGGATTTGGCTGGAAAACCATTTTAAGATGTGTGGCAAATACGGATGCCCTCTCTTCGTCACAGCGGGCCCATCCACCGGTTGGACTCCTTATCGGTGAATTGTCTCTGTAGGAGCGCTTAAAGTTGGGTGGGCTTTCCACAGAGGATGTTTAGTGCTGGTTGGACTGAGCTTTTCTATGTATTTCCTTTGAGCCCAGCTTTCCTCTTGTCTTAACGCCTTGGAGAGGTTGCGATGAGCTTGCCTTAGGCGAAGTTTTGCTGCTGGTGATCGAGTAATCTGCCATTCTCTTCTTAGACGTCGTTTTTCCGTTACTAATTGTTCTATCCGCCGGTTCGTAGGCCTGTCAACAGGTTTGGTGTAAGAAGAGGCATGTGGAGTAGATACACTTGTTGCAGCTCCCATCATCGACTCAAGTGCAGAGACGCACATATCAATGTCCTCTGCCAGCATGTACATTTTAAATTTAAGCCAATTTGTTTTGTTGTTTGTAAGCCTATATGGGCGATCAAGTACTTGAGGTCTTGTTAATAATGTGAATAGCACTGGAGAGTGATCGGAAGTTAAATCTAGCAGTGTTTCCGCAGTGATCCGATTACGTGGAATCCTCTTGGTTACTGCGAAATCAATCAAGTCAGGCACTTTCTGTGGATCTGTGGGCCAATAAGTAGGCCTACCCGGTGTGACGCAATCCATCTTACTGCTTTCCTTTAGGATTTACCAGGCGAGATCCCCAGTGCGTATGTTTGGCGTTATAGTCCCCTGCTGCAATGAAGCGATCTCCGAGTGTGTTAAAGAAATCGGTAAATTCCTTTTCAGAGATTGAGAAGCGTGGTGGGCAGTACAGGGCGACCAATGTAGTGTTGCCGCAGCTGGTTTGGACGGTTATAGCAGTTGCTTGTAGGTGCTGTGTTTCAAATCTGTTGAGAAACGAGTGTTTTATACGGTTTTTGATTAGGATACCGGTCCCGCCATGAGCTTTTCCGTCTGGATGGTTTGTTGCGTAGAAGGTATATTTTGGTATTTGAAAATTATTTTTTGATGTTAAATGTGTTTCCGAAATCAGCAAAACGTCGATTTCACTTGAGTCTAGGAATAGTTGCAGCTCATTTTTGTGCTTGGAGATGCCGTTAGCATTCCAAAGACATAGACGTAGGGAAGCCATTATTTATTCTCGATAAGCTTCTGGATAAGCAGGTTTTGATTCCGCATCAGTTCGTGCATACAGTTTTGCATGAACGTCATAAAAGTGGTCATGTTTTGATTGAGTGAGATCAATAGGGCCTCTAGACCACTTGGAGTTTGCTGGCCAAGCTCTGGTGCGCTAGGTTGCGGATTCTGTAGATGGCGGAGTGACGGGGTCTCTTTCGCGGGCTCCGTCTGTCCAGTTCGGAGCACACTAGCGAAGGATACACTAGGACTGGTTGTAGCAGTCATGTTGGATGATCTAGCAGCCTTGGCGAAGAAGACCTCCGGTGTAGTTTTGGAGGCGTTGAAGATGATTTTTGGTCCAGCTGGGGGTTTGCGCCCGTTTAGGTGTGATTTAAGATCCTTAAAGACAGGACATCCTCTGTAGTTGGCCGTGTGGTTCCCTCCACAGTTGCTGCATAGTCTTAGTGCGACGTTGTTTCTGTCCTTGGTGCAAATTCCATCTTCATGATGTTCGCCGCAGCCAACACACACTGACCTAAGATTGCAATTGTTAGAGGTGTGGTTGTATTCCTGGCAGTTTTTACACTGCGGTGGTTGGCGTCTCTTATGGGGCTCCTCTACGGTGATTCTTCTGTGCAATAGAAGCTGTAGGTTGTAGATCGGGTGCACTTCATTTGGCTTCGACCGCTTTGCATCTGGTTGGAGCTCGATTTTAAAGAGCGGCTGTGCGACTTTGTTCCTGTTGATGATGTTGACAACGGACTTGACCGCAAACCCTTTTTCGACCAACGCGTCTGCTATTTCCTTTAACACAACCTGGAGCCCTTTACTGCTTTTTAGTTGGTAGGTATAGAAGTTGATGTTAGCATTACGGAGGTACTTTTCGATGATGCGGAAATTGTCCTCAGTTTGGGCTTGACATTTAATTTCTTTAATGTTACCCCTATTGAGAGGGGTTACAACAAAGTTATTTGCCCCTACTGTTTCTACTAGCTTCGAAATCAGGACGCTGCAGTTGGCTCCACGGATGTATAAAGGGGGTGGTCTAGCCGATTTAACTTTATCTACAGCGCCGGCTTGATCGTCTTGCTGATCGGCAAGAATTTTAAAACGATTCCCGCTAAGGGGTGCTACTCGTTCATTTGGTTTAGTTATTTTCGGCGTATTGCCACTTTTTTTCTTTTGCGGGCTTAGCTTCCAATTAGGTATTTTAATATATCTGTCCATTCCAGTTTGGACAGAAGTCGTTGGGTTTACTATTGTGGCTGACTCTGGGCGACTTGTCGTTGACGGCTTGAGGCAGGTCAATACTTCGGCAGACGTTGCAGTAGTTGCTGTCAACGAGCTGACGGTGCTGGTTGGTGCAATCGGTGACCCAGTTATCGATATTGATGGAGAAGCACACTGCTCTCTCCACAGTAAGTTGATGTTAATTGCTGAGTGGCTGGCACTTTCGGTGTTATTGCTTACGTTAGCATTCGGTGGGGTCGGCGACACCACCGAAAAGTACGCGTTGTTGCGTTGGACCGAGAGTCGACGCTCACGTTGTTGTTGTACAATTAGTTCTTGTAGCTGGTGGGGATCGAGAGAGCTTGGGCCTGAATTGGTGGACATGGCTTTTGTAAAAATTACGCACTTTGTTGTTGCAACTTAGTATTTATTGCTATTAAAGCAATGTAATGGCATTTTGAGTCCTAAGGCCGATACCTGTATTTTTGAGTCTTCTGGCCGCCATTTTAAGTCTTTTAGCAGTTATCTTTGATATATAAGTCGTAGGAGCTTCTGGAACCATTCTACAGCCACCATTTTGAGTCATCTACCCGCCATTATGTGTCTTTTAGACGCCATCTTTAATAGAAACCATACGAGCTGCTGCCACCCTCCATTTTGAGTCTTTTAGCAGACATCTTTTATATAAAAGCCTTACGAGCCGCTGAAACCATTTTACATTTTTAGTCTTATACCCGTCATTTTAAGTCTTTAATATAGAAGCCGTACGAGCTGCTAGAAACATTCTACGGCCGCCATTTTGAGTCTTCTACTCGCCATTTTGAGTCTTTTAGCCGCTATCTTTGATGTAGCTGCTAGAACAATTCTACAGCCGCCATTTTGAATCTTCTAGCCGCCACTTTAGGTTTTCCACCCTCCATTTTGAGTCTTTTAGCAGACATCTTTTATATAAAAGCCTTACGAGCTGCTGGAACCATTCTACAGCCGCCATTTTGAGTCTCCTACCCGTCAATTTGAATCCTTTATCCGCCATCTTTAATATATAAGCCATACAAGCTGCTTGAACCATTCTACAGCCGCCATTTTGAGTCTCCTACCCGTCAATTTGAATCTTTTATCCGCCATCTTTAATATATAAGCCATACAAGCTGCTTGAACCATTCCACAGCCGCCATTTTGAATCTTCTAGCGGACATTTTAAGACTTCCACCCTCCATTTTGAGTCTTTTAGCAGACATCATTTATATAAAAGCCTTACGAGCTGCTGGAACCATTCTACAGCCGCCATTTTAAAACTTCTAGCCGCCATTTTGAGCCTTCTACCCGCCATTTTGAGCCTTCTACCCGCCATTTTGAGTCTTTTAGCAGCCATCATTAATATACAAACCATACGAGCTGCTGGAACTATTCTACAGCCGCCATTTTGAGGCTTTTAGCCGTTATCTTTAGTATAAAAGCCATACGAGCTGCTGGAACCATTCTACAGCCACCATTTTAAGTCTTCCACTCGCCATTTTGAGTCTTTTAGCCGCAATCTTTGATGTAGCTGCTAGAACAATTCTGAAGCCGCCATTTTGAATCTTCTAGCCGCCATTTTAAGTCTTCCACCCTCTATTTTGAGTCTTTTAGCCACCATCTTTAATATAAAAGCCATACGAGCTGCTGGAACCATTCTACAGCCACCTTGTTGAGTCTTCTAGCCGCCATTTTGAGGCTTTTAGCCGTTATCTTTAATATAGAAGCCATACGAGATGCTGAAACCATTCTACAGCCACCATTTTTAGTCTTCTACCCGTCATTTTAAGTCTTTAATATAGAAGCCGTACGAGCTGCTAGAAACATTCTACAGCCGTCATTTTGAGTCTTCTACTCGCCATTTTGATCTCTTCTAGCCGCTATCTTTGATGTAGCTGCTAGAACAATTCTACAGCCGCCATTTTGAATCTTCTAGCCCCCATTTTGAGTCTATCATTCGAGCCGCTGAAACCATTCTACAGCCACCATTTTTAGTCTTCTACCCGTCATTTTAAGTCTTTAATATAGAAGCCATACAAGCTGCTTGAACCATTCTACAGCTGCCATTTTTAGTCTTCTACTCGCCATTTTGAGTCTTTAAGCAGTTATCTTGTATGTAGCAGCAAAAACAATTCTGCAGCCGCCCTTTGAATCTTCTAACCGCCATATTTAGCCTTCCTTTCGCCATCTTTAATATAGAAGCCAAACGAGCTGCTAGAACCATTCTACAGCCGCCATTTTGAATCTTTTAGCCGGCATTTTGAGTCCTAAGGCCGATACCTGTATTTTTTGAGTCTTCTGGCCGCCATTTTAAGTCTTTTAGCAGTTATCTTTGATATATAAGTCGTAGGAGCTTCTGGAACCATTCTACAGCCACCATTTTGAGTCATCTACCCGCCATTATGTGTCTTTTAGACGCCATCTTTAATAGAAACCATACGAGCTGCTGCCACCCTCCACTTTGAGTCTTTTAGCAGACATCTTTTATATAAAAGCCTTACGAGCCGCTGAAACCATTCTACATTTTTAGTCTTATACCCGTCATTTAAGTCTTTAATATAGAAGCCGTACGAGCTGCTAGAAACATTCTACGGCCGCCATTTTGAGTCTTCTACTCGCCATTTTGAGTCTTTTAGCCGCTATCTTTGATGTAGCTGCTAGAACAATTCTACAGCCGCCATTTTGAATCTTCTAGCCGCCACTTTAGGTTTTCCACCCTCCATTTTGAGTCTTTTAGCAGACATCTTTTATATAAAAGCCTTACGAGCTACTGGAACCATTCTACAGCCGCCATTTTGAGTCTCCTACCCGTCAATTTGAATCCTTTATCCGCCATCTTTAATATATAATCCATACAAGCTGCTTGAACCATTCTACAGCCGCCATTTTGAGTCTCCTACCCGTCAATTTGAATCTTTTATCCGCCATCTTTAATATATAAGCCATACAAGCTGCTTGAACCATTCCACAGCCGCCATTTTGAATCTTCTAGCGGACATTTTAAGACTTCCACCCTCCATTTTAAGTCTTTTAGCAGACATCATTTAAATAAAAGCCTTACGAGCTGCTGGAACCATTCTACAGCCGCCATTTTAAAACTTCTAGCCGCCATTTTGAGCCTTCTACCGCCATTTTGAGCCTTCTACCCGCCATTTTGAGTCTTTTAGCAGCCATCATTAATATACAAACCATACGAGCTGCTAGAACTATTCTACAGCCGCCATTTTGAGGCTTTTAGCCGTTATCTTTAGTATAAAAGCCATACGAGCTGCTGGAACCATTCTACAGCCACCATTTTAAGTCTTCCACTCGCCATTTTGAGTCTTTTAGCCGCAATCTTTGATGTAGCTGCTAGAACAATTCTGAAGCCGCCATTTTGAATCTTCTAGCCGCCATTTTAAGTCTTCCACCCTCTATTTTGAGTCTTTTAGCCACCATCTTTAATATAAAAGCCATACGAGCTGCTGGAACCATTCTACAGCCACCTTGTTGAGTCTTCTAGCCGCCATTTTGAGGCTTTTAGCCGTTATCTTTAATATAGAAACCATACGAGCTGCTGGAACTATTCTACATCCGCCATTTTGAGTCTTCTAGACGCCATTTTGAGTCGTTTAGCCGTTATCTTTGATATATAAGTCATAGGAGATTCTGGAACCATTCTACAGCCACCATTTTGAGTCTTCTTCTCGCCATTTTGAGTCTTCTAGCCGCCGTCTTTAGTATTGAAGCCATACGAGCTGCTGGAACCATTCTACAGCCACCTTGTTGAGTCTTCTAGCCGCCATTTTGAGTCTTCTACTCGCCATTTTGAGTCTTTCAGCCGCTATCTTTGATGTAGCTGCTAGAACAATTCTACAGCCGCCATTTTGAATCTTCTAGCCCCCATTTTGAGTCTATCATTCGATCCGCTGAAACCATTCTACAGCCACCATTTTTAGTCTTCTACCCGTCAGCTTAAGTCTTTAATATAGAAGCCGTACGAGCTGCTAGAAACATTCTACAGCCGCCATTTTGAGTCTTCTACTCGCCATTTTGAGTCGTTTAGCCGCTATCTTTGGTGTAGCTGCTAGAACAATTCTAGAACTGCCATTTTGAATCTTCTAGCGGCCATTTTAAGTCTTCCACCCTCCATTTTGAGTCTTTTAGCAGACATCTTTTATATAAAAGCCTTACGAGCTGCTGGAACCATTCTACAGCCGAAATTTTGAGTCTTCTACCCGTCAATGTGAATCTTTAAGCCGTTATCTTTAATATAGCATGGAGAACAATTCTATAGCCGCCCTTTTAAAACTTCTAGCCGCCATTTTGAGGCTTTTAGCCGTTATCTTTAATATAGAAGCCATACGAGATGCTGGAACCATTCTATAGCCACCATTTTGAATCTTCTAGCCGCCATTTTTAGTCTTCCACCCTCTATTTTGAGTCTTTTAGCAGACATCTTTTATATAAAAGCCTTACGAGCTGCTGGAACCATTCTACAGCCGCCATTTTGAGTCTTCTACCGCCATTTCGAGTCTTTACCCGCTATCTTTAATATAAAGACCATACGGGCTGCTAGAAACATTCTACAGCCACCATTTTGAGTCTTCTACCTGCGATTTTAAGTCTTTAAGCCGCTATTGTTGATGTAGCAGCTAGAACAATGCTACAGCCGCCATTTTGAATCTTCTAGACGCCATTTTAAGTCTTCCACACTATATTTTGAGTCTTCTAGCAGACATCTTTTATATAAAAGCCTTACGAGCTGCTGAAACCATTCTACAGCCACCATTTTGAGTCTTCTACCCGCCATTTTGAGTCTTTTACCCGCTATCTTTAATATAAAAACCATACGGGCTACTAGAAACATTCTACAGCCACCGTTTTGAGTCTTCTACCTGCGATTTTAAGTCTTTAAGCCGCTCTCGCTGATGAAGCAGCTAGAACAATGCTACAGCCGCCATTTGAATCTTCTAGCCGCCATTTTAAGTCTTCCACCCTCTATTTTGAGTCTTTTAGCAGACATCTTTTATATAAAAGCCTTACGAGCTGCTGGAACCATTCTACAGCCACCTTGTTGAGTCTTCTAGCCGCCATTTTGAGGCTTTTAGCCGTTATCTTTAATATAGAAGCCATACGACCTGCTGGATCCATTCTACAGCCGCCATTTTGAGTCTTCTACCCGCCATTTGAGTCTTTAAACCGTTATCTTTGATGTAGCAGCTAAAACAATTCTACAGCCGCCCTTTGAATCTTCAAACCGCCATATTGACCCTTCCTTTCGCCATCTGTAATATAGAAACCATACGAGCTGCTGGAACTATTCTACAACCGCCATTTTGAGTCTTCTACCCGCCATTTTGAACCTTTTAGGCGCCTTTTTAAGTCGTTTAGCCGCCATCTTTAATAGAGAAGCCACACTATCTGCTGGAACCATTGTACAGTCGTCATTTTGTATTTTTTAGCCATTTTTAATCTTTGAGCCGTTATCTTTGATATATAAGAAATAGGAGCTGTTCAAAACCATTCTACAGCCACCATTTTGAGTCTTCTAGCCGTCATTTTAAGTCTTTAATATAGAAGCCGTACGAGCTGCTGGAAACATTCTACAGCCTCCATTTTGAGTCTTCTACCCGTCATTTTAAATCTTTAAGCCGTTATGTGTAATGTAACATGGATAACAATTATATAGCCGCCCTTTTAAAACTTCTAGCGGCCATTTTAAGTCTTCCACCCTCCATTTTGAGTCTTTTAGCAGCCATCTTTAATATAGAAACAATACGAGCTGCTGGAACTATTCTACAGACGCCATTTTGAGTCTTCTAGCCGCCATTTTGAGACTTGTAGCTGTTATCTTCGATATATAAGTCATATAAGGTGCTGGAACTATTCTACAACCACAATTTAGATTTTTCTACCCGCCATTTTAAGACTTCTAGCCGCCATCATTAATATATTTATTCCTATGAGCTGCTGTAACCATTCTACAACCACCATTTTGAGTTTTCTACCCGCCATTTTGAGCCTTCTAGACGCCATCTTTAATATATTTATTCATATGAGCTGATGTAACCATTCTACAACCACCATTTTGTGTCTTCTACCCGCCATTTTGAGTCTTTTAGCAGCCATCTTCAATATAGAAACCATACGAGCTGCTGGTACCATTCTACAGGCGCCATTTTGAGTCTTCTACCCGCCATTTGAGTCTTTTACCCGCTATCTTTAATATAAAAACCACACGGGCTGCTAGAAACATTCTACAGCCACCATTTGAGTCTTCTATCCGCCATTTTAAGTCTTTTAGCCGCCATCTTTAATATAGAAACCATACGAGCTGCTGGAACCATTCTACAGCCGCCATTTTGGGTCTTCTACTCGCCATTTTGAGTCTTTTAGCCGCTACCTTTGATGTAGCTGCTAGAACAATTCTACAGCCGCCCTTTGAATCTTCTAACCGTCATACTGTGCCTTGCTTTTGCCATCTTTGATATAGAAGCCATACGAGCTGCTGGAACCATTCTACAGCCGCCATTTTGAGTCTTCTGGCCGCCATATTAAGTCTTTTAGCAGTTATCTTTGATATATAAGTCGTAGGAGCTTCTGGAACCATTCTACAGCCACCATTTTGAGTCATCTACCCGCCATTATGTGTCTTTTAGACGCCATCTTTAATAGAAACCATACGAGCTGCTGCCACCCTCCATTTTGAGTCTTTTAGCCGCTATCTTTGATGTAGCTGCTAGAACAATTCTACAGCCGCCATTTTAAATCTTCTAGCCGCCACTTTAGGTCTTCCACCCTCCATTTTCAGTCTTTTAGCAGACAGCTTTTATATAAAAGCCTTACCCGCAATTTTGAGTCTTTAAGCCGTTATCTTTGATGTAGCAGCTAAAACAATTCTACAGCCGCCCTTTGTATCTTCTAACCGCCATATTGAGCCTTCCTTTCGCCATCTTTAATATAGAAGCCATACGAGCTGCTGGAACCATTCTACAGCCGCCATTTTGAGTCTTCTAGCCGCTATTTTAAGTCTTTTAGCAGTTGTTTTTGATATATATGTCATAGGCGCTTTTGGAACCATTCTACAGCCACCATTTTGAGTCATCTACCCGCCATTATGTGTCTTTTAGACGCCATCTTTAATAGAAACCATACGAGCTGCTGCCACCCTCCATTTGGAGTCTTTTAGCAGACATCTTTTATATAAAAGCCTTACGAGCCGCTGAAACCATTTTACATTTTTAGTCTTATACCCGTCATTTTAAGTCTTTAATATAGAAGCCGTACGAGCTGCTAGAAACATTCTACGGCCGCCATTTTGAGTCTTCTACTCGCCATTTTGAGTCTTTTAGCCGCTATCTTTAATGTAGCTGCTAGAACAATTCTACAGCGGCCATTTTAAATCTTCTAGCCGCCACTTTAGGTCTTCCACCCTCCATTTTCAGTCTTTTAGCAGACACTAAAAAAACTTTTTATATAAAAGCCTTACCCGCCATTTTGAGTCTTTAAGCCGTTATCTTTGATGTAGCAGCTAAAACAATTCTACAGCCGCCCTTTGTATCTTCTAACCGCCATATTGAGCCTTCCTTTCGCCATCTTTAATATAGAAGCCATACGAGCTGCTGGTACCATTCTACAGGCGCCATTTTGAGTCTTCTACCCGCCATTTTGAGTCTTTTAGCCGCCATCTTTAATATAAAAGCCATACGAGCTGCTAGAAACATTCTACAGCCACCATTTTGAGTCTTCTATCCGCCATTTTAAGTCTTTTAGCCGCCATCTTTAATATAGAAACCATACGAGCTGCTGGAACCATTCTACAGCCGCCATTTTGGGTCTTCTACTCGCCATTTTGAGTCTTTTAGCCGCTACCTTTGATGTAGCTGCTAGAACAATTCTACAGCCGCCCTTTGAATCTTCTAACCGCCATACTGTGCCTTGCTTTTGCCATCTTTGATATAGAAGCCATACGAGCTGCTGGAACCATTCTACAGCCGCCATTTTGAGTCTTCTGGCCGCCATTTTAAGTCTTTTAGCAGTTATCTTTGATATATAAGTCGTAGGAGCTTCTGGAACCATTCTACAGCCACCATTTTGAGTCATCTACCCGCCATTATGTGTCTTTTAGACGCCATCTTTAATAGAAACCATACGAGCTGCTGCCACCCTCCATTTTGAGTCTTTTAGCAGACATCTTTTATATAAAAGCCTTACGAGCCGCTGAAACCATTTTACATTTTTAGTCTTATACCCGTCATTTTAAGTCTTTAATATAGAAGCCGTACGAGCTGCTAGAAACATTCTACGGCCGCCATTTTGAGTCTTCTACTCGCCATTTTGAGTCTTTTAGCCGCTATCTTTGATGTAGCTGCTAGAACAATTCTACAGCCGCCATTTTAAATCTTCTAGCCGCCACTTTAGGTCGTCCACCCTCCATTTTCAGTCTTTTAGCAGACAGCTTTTATATAAAAGCCTTACCCGCCATTTTGAGTCTTTAAGCCGTTATCTTTGATGTAGCAGCTAAAACAATTCTACAGCCGCCCTTTGTATCTTCTAACCGCCATATTGAGCCTTCTTTCGCCATCTTTAATATAGAAGCCATACGAGCTGCTGGAACCATTCTACAGCCACCATTTTGAGTCATCTACCCGCCATTATGTGTCTTTTAGACGCCATCTTTAATAGAAACCATACGAGCTGCTGCCACCCTCCATTTTGAGTCTTTTAGCAGACATCTTTTATATAAAAGCCTTACGAGCCGCTGAAACCATTTTACATTTTTAGTCTTATACCCGTCATTTTAAGTCTTTAATATAGAAGCCGTACGAGCTGCTAGAAACATTCTACGGCCGCCATTTTGAGTCTTCTACTCGCCATTTTGAGTCTTTTAGCCGCTATCTTTGACGTAGCTGCTAGAACAATTCTACAGCCGCCATTTTAAATCTTCTAGCCGCCACTTTAGGTCTTCCACCCTCCATTTTCAGTCTTTTAGCAGACAGCTTTTATATAAAAGCCTTACCCGCCATTTTGAGTCTTTAAGCCGTTATCTTTGATGTAGCAGCTAAAACAATTCTACAGCCGCCCTTTGTATCTTCTAACCGCCATATTGAGCCTTCCTTTCGCCATCTTTAATATAGAAGCCGTACGAGCTGCTAGAAACATTCTACGGCCGCCATTTTGAGTCTTCTACTCGCCATTTTGAGTCTTTTAGCCGCTATCTTTGATGTAGCTGCTAGAACAATTCTACAGCCGCCATTTTAAATCTTCTAGCCGCCACTTTAGGTCTTCCACCCTCCATTTTCAGTCTTTTAGCAGACAGCTTTTATATAAAAGCCTTACCCGCCATTTTGAGTCTTTAAGCCGTTATCTTTGATGTAGCAGCTAAAACAATTCTACAGCCGCCCTTTGTATCTTCTAACCGCCATATTGAGCCTTCCTTTCGCCATCTTTAATATAGAAGCCATACGAGCTGCTGGAACCATTCTACAGCCACCATTTTGAGTCTTCCACCCACCATTTTAATTCTTTTAGCCACCATCTTTAATATAAAAGCCATACGAGCTGCTGGAACCATTCTACAGCCACCTTGTTGAGTCTTCTAGCCGCCATTTTGAGACTTTTAGCCGCCATCTTTAATAGAAGCCATACGAGTCTTCTACCCGCCATTTTGAGTCTTTTACCCGATATATTTAATATAAAAACCATACGGCTGTTAGAAACATTCTACAGCCACCATTTTGAGTCTTCTACCTGCCATTTTAAGTCTTTAAGCCGCTATCGTTGATGTAGCAGCTAGAACAATGCTACAGCCGCCATTTTGAATCTTCTAGCCGGCATTTTGAGTCCTAAGGCCGATACCTGTAATGTAGCAGCTAGAAGAATTCTACAGAGGCCCATTTAAATCTTCTAGCCGCCATTTTGAGTCTATAAGCCTCTATCTTTTATGTAACAGGTATAACAATTCTACAGCCGCCATTTTGAGTCTTCCAACCGCCATTTTAAGTCTTTTAGCCGCCATCTTCAATATAGAAACCATACGAGCTGCTGGAACCATTCTACAACTGCCAGTTTGAGTCTTCTAACCGCCATTTTGAGGCTTTTAACCGTTATCTTTAAAATAGAAGCCATACGAACTGCTGGAACCATTCTACAGCCACCATTTTGAATCTTCTAGCCGCCATTTTAAGTCTTCCACCCTCTATTTTGAGTCTTTTAGCAGACATCTTTTATATAAAAGCCTTACGAGCTGCTGGAAACATTCTACAGCCACCATTTTGAGTCTTCTACCTGCCATTTTAAGTCTTTGAGCCGCTATCGTTGATGTAGCAGCTAGAACAATGCTACAGCCGCCATTTTGTATCATCTAGCCGCCATTTTAAGTCTTCTACCCTCTATTTTGAGTCTTTTAGCTGACATCTTTTATATAAAAGCCTTGCGAGCTGCGAGAACCATTCTACAGCCTCCATTTTGAGTCTTCTACTCGCCATTTTGAGTCTTCTAGCCGCCATTTTAAGTCTTCCACCCTCCATTTTGGGTCTTTTAGCAGACATCTTTTATATAAAAGCCTTACAAGCTGCTGGAACCATTCTACAGCCTAGCGGCCATTTTAAGTCTTCCACCCTCAATTTTGAGTCTTTTGTTGTTGCTTGTAGGTGCTGTGTTTCAAATCTGTTGAGGAACGAGTGTTTTATACGGTTTTTGATTAGGATACCGGTCCCGCCATGAGCTTTTCCGTCTGGATGGTTTGTTGCGTAGAAGGTATATTGTGGTATTTGAAAATTATTTTTTGATGTTAAATGTGTTTCCGAAATCAGCAATTGCAGTTCATTTTTGTGCTTGGAGAAGCCGTTAGCATTCCAAAGACATAGACGTAGGGAAGCCATTATTTATTCTCGATAAGCTTCTGGATAAGCAGGTTTTGATTCCGCATCAGTTTGTGCATACAGTTTTGCATGAACGTCATAAAAGTGGTCATGTTTTGATTGAGTGAGATCAATAGAGCCTCTAGACCACTTGGAGTTTGCTGGCCAAGCTGTGGTGCGCTAGGTTGCGGATTCTGTAGATGGCGTTCTCTTTCGCGGGAATTAAGATTGAGTCTGTTCTGGTTGAGTGTTAAATCAAGACTGCTTTATTGAATCAAATCATATTCTGGTTTGGCTTACATCTAAGTGTTTATAATGTTTTCTTCTGGTCACTTTTCTTGTGACACTCTATGTTTAGGGAAACTGTCACTTATCTTGTGACACTCTATGTTTAATGGAATGGTATTGTTTATGTTTACATTAATGTGGAGTGTAGACCTCTTGGGTCGGCTGTTATGGGAAGTGTTGCTAATGGCATAACTCCTCCCTCTGAGAGTATGAATTCTCCTGAATTCTGTTTACATTAATGTTTATATTTTTCTTTTTACAGTATATATGTATATAAATGGATAAACATATAATAATAATAATAAAAAGTGTTAAAAATATGCCATTTGTCATTTTCTTTTCGTATTTAAGTTCTGTGATTTCTTTTAAATTGTCAAAATTATCTATTGTTACATGATCAAAGTTAATTGTGTTTTTATAGGTTTGATTCATTCATTCATGTTGGATAAAAAAATTTTTCGTGAAATTCTGTTTTTTCGTTAAAAAATATTTCATTTAGAATTTGAATTTTACAGTTACCGAATTTAATTAAGTTACTTCCCTTAAGTATAATATTTCTTTTATCGGAATTTTGATATATTTTTGTATTCTTGGCATTTTTGATTTGATGAATATAAATTTGCAATTATTATTAATGGTACAACTTTTACTTAATTTTAATTCTTTTAAAATTTTCTTGGGTTCATATGTAATTGTTTTATTATTTATTTTTGCAATTAACTGATTTTCTTGGTCTATTTGTATATAATCTATATTTGGTATAGGAATAATTAACTTAACATCTATGGTTATAAATGATTTTGGGATTTTAATTGCGATTATGATGCAATTATTCTTATATTTTAAAATGCCCATACGGATTAGCTTTAATTTATAAAAATCAATGTCAAATTTATTTATTTCCTCTTCTGATAAAATTTCTGGTACGATTATATTATTTTTGCTGATGCTATGTTTTCCTGAATATAATTTATTTTGAATTCTATATTTTTTAATTTCCCCATTTGGTCATTATGAAGTATTTTCATTTCTATTTCTTGATTTTGATTGTCCATGCTTGTAAGTATGTCCTTGATTATTGTTCTGTCTTGTTTAATTGTTTCTGCTAAGTTGTGTATTGTTTTATTAAAATGTGTATTTATAACAATTTGTTGGTTCATGCCTTGTATAATATTATGGTTGTTTGGTCAATATTGTTAAGGTGGTCTAAAATATCTGTTCTATCTTCATCGTCCATAATTCCAAAAAGCCATTTGTATGTTGTTCCTACAATATTTAACATTCCTCTTTTTTCTGTTGTTTGGTGTTATGGATTTTATTTTAGATCTAATTAGATGTATTCGGCTAATAGCTCCTTTTTTCCTGTGATGTTAAAATTTTTAATGTTTGTCTCCATTTGATTTATTATATTATTTAAAGGGTCGATATTAATAATGTGTAGTATAATTACTGTTTCATTAACTATTTCCGTGGAATAAGTTTGTATAGGTGCATATCCTGCATTTGATTGAATTGGTTCAATTTGTAATCTGCCTTGAACACACATTATAACGTAAAAAATTATGAAAATATGAGGATAAGAGAAAAAAATTTTTGTTTCAAGGATGTCAATCTGTATTTTGTTGGAAATTAATTTTTTCCTGCTTTGACGGTCTTTTTATATTACATGGATGAATATTATTTAATGTTGTAATTCTAAAATAAGGTTCATCCTTATGCCTAACTCGTTTATAGTTTTTAATTGGTCCTTCCTGTCTTTCCTCCTCATAATCTTCTCTTGTATTATTTTGTTTGCTTAAAATTTTTCTTTGTGTTTGATAATAGTGTTTTTTAGTTTTTCCTCATCTTCTATGTTTTTTGCATAATTTGGTGTACATTTTATTGTAGAGTGATAACGGTTATTATAAGCTGTTATTGCTAATTGCATTTTGGATGAAATTGATAAATCATCATCTATTCCTGCTATTATTTCAATGAGAGTAGAATGTAGTCTTTCTATGTCTGCATTTCCTGTATGTGAATTTGGCTTTGTATAATGGATTTCTATTTGTTCTTGGTTTAAGTATTGTTTTATCTGTTCTGATCTAAATTCATTATCCATTATTATTTTATGTGGCTTATTGAATTTGGCAAAGTATTCAATCATAATTTCTATTTTAGTTTTCCAGTTTCTATCTGTTATATTATAAGCGACTGCGAATTTTGTGAGCTTGTCTATGATTGTAACAAACGATTTGGGTTTTATATGAAATATGTCCAAATGTATAATTTGATTTTTGACATCCGGTGTTTCTGTGAATTGAAACTTAGGTTTGATTGGTTTTCTGTCATATTTAATTTCCTTACATTTTTTACAATTTGAAATTATCAACTGAATATGGTCTCTTAGCTTTGGAAAATATATTTTGTTCTTTAACGAATTAAAAGCTTCAATAGAAATTTGTAAATCCTCCTTCCTCTGCTGAATGCTGTGTTTCTGATAGTTCAAAGTTTGACTCATTTGTTTTATCCTTGTTTATTAGTTCAGCTGTTTCCTGTCTACTTAAAAAATCTGCCGCTTTATTGTCTTTTTCTTTCAAATATATTATGTCATAATCGAATTCTTGTAATTTTAAAATCCATCTTTGGTGTCTTGCTGTCATTTCTTTCCCTTTGTATTTTGCGTTTAGATATTTTATCGGAGCATGATCTGTTATAATTTGGAATTTATTACCTATCACATAGTGTCTAAAATAGTTTACTGCATGTATAATGGATAAAAATTCTTTATCAATTGTACTGTAGTTTTTTCGTGTTTATTTAGAGTTCTTGAAAGGAATGCAACTGGTTGCCCTTGTTGAGACAATACTGCACCTATTGCGAAGTCACTGGCATCTGTTGTAATGGTAAATGGTTTATCAAACTCTGGATATTTTAAGATTGGATGTGAGCTTATAAGTGTTTTAAGGTTTTCAAAGGCATCTATAAACTGTGGGTCATTTGTATTAATTTGTGTGCCTTTTTGTAAATATCTGATCATTGGGTAAGCTATTTTGGAATAGTCCTTAATAAATTTTCTGTAAAATCCTGTCATACCAATAAATCCTTTCAATTGCTTTTCTGCTTTAGGTAGCTGCATTGCTTTTATTGCTTCTATTTTATGTGGATTGGGTTTAATCCCTTCCTTTGTGAGAATGTGTCCTAAATATTCAGTATATTGTTTCATGAAGGAACATTTGTCTGGTTGAATTTTTAAGTTATGATTTCTAAGTATTTTGAAAATGTTTTCTAGAGCAATCTTATGTTCCTCAAGTGTTGTTGAAAATATCAAAATATCGTCCATGTATACAACACAACTTTTGTTTATATAGTCATATATCCGACTCCAATACCCAATAACATATAAATATTTCGGCCCCTAAAATTCATAACGTTAAAGTAAACATCCGTTTTTATAAACAATTGTCCCCCTCAAAACCAAAGCGTATGAACGCTAATCCATAAAAATTAACATAAACAATCGAACACTTGAAGTAATAATTGTCCCCCTCAAAACCAAAGCGTATGAACGCTAATCCATAAAAACTAACATAAACAATTGAACACTTGAAATAATAATTGTCCCCCTAACAACCAAAGGCGTGAGAACGCTAACTCAGCACTTAAAATCGGACCAATCAAATCGTCGAAATATCAACCACGCCACCAAAGGGCTCCCAAATTTAGCTATAAATATAACCATAAGACATTTTTGTAAGCAGTTCTAAGTTTTCTTTCAAATAATAAAGTACGTTGCTTTTAACTCACGAAAAATATCTTTTTTTCCTTATCGAGAAAATCGAATATTTAATTGGCGCAGTCGGTAGGATTGGAAAAAAAAGGTTATTCTATCCGTGTTACATATAGAATTGTTATCCGTGTGTTACATAGAATTGGTGAATAACTATTGTAGTGAACTGTTATTCTATCCGTGCGACGCGTAGAATTGTTATCTGTGCGTTACATAGAATTAGTGAATAATCACTATAAAATAAATTTCCGATCCGACATCAAGAACTTACGGGTAGTGCTCAAAAGTCTACAACAGTGAAAAATATTTTCTGCCAACTGTGCGCGGAAGTATCAACTGTGTGTTGCAACCAAAGAAAAAAAAATATTTACGCCAACTGTGCGCGAAAATATTAACTGTGTGTTACAACTATTAAATCCAATTGAGGAACAAAAACGCCAACTTGTGTGCGAACAAAAAACCAAAATCCAAAATAAAACATAACCAAAACCCAGAAAATTAACAAACAAAACACCACAAAAAAACCCAGAGACAAAACAACACATCACTAAAACCCAGAAAAATCAAAAAAATTAAAAGAAATAAAATGGCTGTAGAACTCACCGAAGCCCACCTCAACCAAGCACTGTCTTCGTTAAGACAGGTGGCAAATTACGATGGAGCTCCAGAAAATCTGACGTCGTTTATAAGGAGGATAGATTTTATTATGCACCTATATCCAACCAATGATATAAGGCAGCATAACATATTGTTCACTGCAATCGAGATGCAGCTCACCGGAGAAGCACAACGACTCTCACAAATTGGACAATCCAACACCTGGCCGGAACTAAGGACACTCCTTTTCAACGAATTAAAAACGCAGACCACCTGTGAGGAACTTCTGCGACGCCTCTACAACACCAGCTACGCAGGAAATCTTCGTAAGTTTGTAACCGAATTAGAAGATAAGTCTTACATTATAACAAACAAATTAAGTCTAGAAAACGATATACAAACGCGTTAAATAACACCATAAAAGACGTAATAAACAAAAAATTACCCGATAGATTATTCATGACGTTAGCTAGATACGATATAACCACAGTCAGTAAATTGAAGCAAGTAGCTCAAAGAGAAGGGTTATACGAAAATAGTATAACAGAAATAAGAAAATCAAATCAAAGCCAAAATCAGAATCAAAAAGGTGGAAAAACTTTTGTACCCAATAGTACAATTCCGTCTCAAACAAAACAATCAGATACAATACCAAACCAAAAACTATTCCAAGAATTTCAACAAAAATTAAATATTGACAGGGCTCAAAATCCAATGAATAATCAACAGCAAAACAACTATTCAAAGAATAATGTAGCAAACCAGCCTACAAAAAGGCAAAGAGAAAGTAATAGTGGAATTAGCAAAATGGATACATCCGAAAATTTTCATCAGAATGCCTCGGATCAATCGGAAGAAGAGATAGAGACAAGTCCTTCATCAGAATAACGATGAACAATAAACCTTTGAGATGTGTAGTCGACTCAGGCTCTTCAATCAATATAATGTCCGAAAACTTTTTTAATTTCAAAACCTATTTAGGAGATTCCAAAATTCACATGATTGAAGGAGCAGTAGAACTAAAAGAATTATTTTCCTCGCACCCAGCAAACTTTGTCCGACAGAACAAAAATTTTATATCCATAAATTTTCAAATAAATACGACATGTTGATAGGCAGAACTTTCCTAAAAGCCTGCAAAGCACAAATAAATTATGAAGAAGAATACGCAAAATTAGGAAACTATACATTTTACTTTAGAGATGTTGAAGAAATAGAAGAAGAACAAAACATAGAAGTTTTGGACCCACCCACAGAAAGGGACACGGAAACAAATTTTGCGATTGAAAACGAAATAATAGAAAGCAATGAGTATAGACTCGACCATTTAAACAACGAAGAAACTCAAAAACTAAAACTTCGAAAATCGAATTCCCCCTACTGTTCACCCATTTGGATCGTCCCAAAAAAGGAGATGCTTCCAAGAAACAAAAATTCAGATTAGTCATTGACTATCGAAATCTAAATGAAGTCACAATAGATGACAAATTTCCAATTCCAGTCATGGACGAAATTCTCGACAAACTGGGAAAATGCCAATACTTTACCACCATTGATTTAGCTAAGGGACTTCATCAAATTCAAATGGATCCTGAATCTATTGCAAAAACAGCTTTTTCAACTAAACATGGCCATTACGAATACACACGTATGCCATTTGGTCTTAAAAATGCCCCGGCAACATTCCAAAGATGCATGAATAATCTTTTGGAAGACCTTATTTATAAGGATTGCCTTGTTTATCTGGATGACATTATTGTGTACTCCACTTCATTGGAGGAACACATACTATCACTCAGAAAGGTATTTAACAAACTAAGAGAAGCTAATCTTAAACTCCAACTTGACAAATGCGAATTTATGAAAAAGGAAACTGCATTCCTTGGTCATATAATAACAACAGAAGGTATAAAACCTAACCCAGATAAAGTCAAAGCAATTCAAAATTTTCCGATACCCAAAACTCCAAAAGAAATTAAATCATTCTTAGGATTATGCGGATTCTTCAGGAAATTTATACCCAACTTTGCACATATTGCAAAACCTTTAACTCTAGGATTAAAGAAAGGAGCTAAAATAAATATAAACGACCCAAATTATATTTCATCCTTTGAAAAATTAAAATATCTCCTTATGAATGATCCTATACTTGCATATCCCGATTTCAAAAAACCATTTTTCCTAACCACAGATGCTAGCAACATAGCTTTAGGTGCGTTCCTTTCACAGGACCATAGACCTATTTCTTATGGTAGTAGAACACTTAACGAACACGAACTTAATTATTCAGCTATAGAAAAGGAATTACTATCTATCGTATGGGCAACCAAATATTTTAGGCCATACCTTTTCGGTAGAAAGTTCGATATTCTAAGCGACCATAAGCCTTTAGTATGGCTCAACAATATAAAAGAACCAAATATGAAACTTCAAAGATGGAAAGTAAGACTAAATGAGTTTGATTACAAAATTAAATATTTACCTGGCAAAGAAAATCATGTAGCAGATGCCCTTTCCAGAGTTAAAATAGATGAAAACTTTTTAGGATCAACAGAAAGCACAGCAGCTACAATACATAGTGCTCACGAGGATAATGAAAACTACATTCCAATAGTAGAAAGACCCATTAATTATTACAACAGACAAATAGAATTCATTAGAGGTTCAGAAGACAAAGCAGAAACAACAACTTACTTTTACAAAACAAACATAAAAATAACATACAAAGAAATGACCAATGCTTACGCAAGGGATATAATCATAAGATATCTTTGCAGTAAGAACACTGTACTATATTTTCATAATGAACAAGATTTTCCCATATTCCAACAAGCTTTTATCGAAATAATACAACCAAACTCAAATACAAAAACCTCGAAATCTAGCATTAAGTTAGAGGACCTTCAAACGTTTGCACAATTTAAAGAAATAATCCTAAAACAACATAAAGAATTATTACATCCAGGAATTGAAAAAACGATTAATTTGTTTAAAGAAAAATATTATTTTCCCGATTTTCAAAACCTAATTCAAAACATTATTAATGAATGCTCAGTATGCAATATCGCAAAGACAGAAAATAGAAATACAAAACTAACTTTTGAAATAACACCAGAACTTTTTAATATCAGAGAAAAATACGTCATGGACTTTTACATGATCGACAATTTACAATTCCTCTCATGCATTGACATTTACTCGAAATTTGCAACACTTGTAGAAGTAAAGTCTAGAGATTGGTTAGAATCCAAGAGAGCAATTATGAAAGTATTCACTGGAATGGGCAAACCGATAGAAATAAAATCAGACAAAGATTCAGCATTTCTGTGTATAGCACTAAAAAATTGGCTACAAGAAGAAAATGTAAAGTTAGAAATCACATCAAGTAAAAACGGCATCTCAGATGTAGAAAGATTCCATAAAACAGTAAATGAAAAACTCAGAATTATAAATAGTGAAAATGACATCGATGATAAATTACTTAAATTTGAAAAAATTCTCTACGTATACAACCATAAGACGAGACATAAAACAACTAACCGAACACCAGCGGACATTTTTATCTATGCAGGATCCCCCGACTATAATACCCAAACAAGAAAAATACATCAAATAAACAATTTAAATGAAGATAGACACGACTTCGAAATCGACACTAGATTTAAACAAGCACCATTAGTAAAGTCAAAAACGACAAATCCATTCAAAAAGACAGGAGAAATAAATCAGTTAGACGAGAAACATTTTGAAGAAAGAAATAGAGGACAAAAAGTTACACACTACAAATCAAAATTCAAGAAGAAAAAGAAAGTTAATAAAAGCAAATACGACAATTAATTAAGCATTTCACAGAATACATTGAAGACATAGAAATGGGCATGCAGCTCACTAGATTAGGAATTTTCAACCCAAAACTTTTAAAACATAATCACTTAAGTCATGTTAATTCGGAAAAACTATTGAATACAAAAACTTCCACCTGGCTTAAACCAAGTTCAAACGAGATATTTATCATTTCAAACATTTCTCAAGAAGTAATAAAAACCCCTATCTTTGAGATACTTCCTTATCCAGACGAGAATAAAAATATTTTGACAGAAAATTCATACGATAAATACTATTTTAATAACAACACTTTGTTCAATAAAAACACAAAACAAAAAGAAACTAACGAATGTATAATAGGCATTTTAAATCAAATCCCAACCACTTGTAAATACACTAAGACATATAAGAATTTTCAAACTAATTACATTGAACCAAACATAATTGTAACATGGAATCTACCAAAAACTAAACTTAATCAAAATTGCGTAAACAACGAATTAATAATAGAAGGCAATAACATAATAAAAATTTACGATTGTGCCTTACAACTGAACGAAATATCAATAATAAATTCATTGTTTGACTATAGCCAAAGCATTTATGTAACAAACAATATCACCAGGCTAGAACCTATTTCCTTTATCCAAACAAAAGAGATAATTAACGAACATACGAAATATTATACTGCATTTCAAACTATTACATTAACCACTTTTATACTTACTATAATAAGTTTGATTACATACTTAATCTATAAGTTTAAGGCAATGCCACAAAAATTAATTATTAAGCATTTCCGATCAAATAACAATCGTGGTCCCACAGACATAATCGAAACCCCAATTGTTGAAAAAATCGAGTCCCAAATTATAAACAAAATTGATACTCCAATATTTACTGCTGAGAAAAACCCCTCGCTATATCCCAATGTATCCGCCTGAGGACAGGCTATTTTCTTTAGGATGGGGGAGTCATATATCCGACTCCAATACCCAATAACATATAAATATTTCGGCCCCTAAAATTCATAACGTTAAAGTAAACATCCGTTTTTATAAACAATTGTCCCCCTCAAAACCAAAGCGTATGAACGCTAATCCATAAAAATTAACATAAACAATCGAACACTTGAAGTAATAATTGTCCCCCTCAAAACCAAAGCGTATGAACGCTAATCGATAAAAACTAACATAAACAATTGAACACTTGAAATAATAATTGTCCCCCTAACAACCAAAGGCGTGAGAACGCTAACTCAGCACTTAAAATCGGACCAATCAAATCGTCGAAATATCAACCACGCCACCAAAGGGCTCCCAAATTTAGCTATAAATATAACCATAAGACATTTTTGTAAGCAGTTCTAAGTTTTCTTTCAAATAATAAAGTACGTTGCTTTTAACTCACGAAAAATATCTTTTTTTCCTTATCGAGAAAATCGAATATTTAATTATATAATCCCTCAGTATTTCATTCATCAAACGTTGAAATGTGGCTGGGCCATTTTTTAACCCAAAAGGCATTCTAACATATTCATATAAACCCATTGGTGAAATGAATGCTGTTTTCTCTATATCTTCTTCTGCCATTAAAATTTGGTGATAGCCTTTTGCTAAATCTAATGTAGTAAAATATTGGGCTCTACCGAGTTTGTCTAATACAGCGTCCATGATAGGTATTGGGTACTTATCTGGAACGGTTACTTGGTTTAAACGCCTATAGTCTACACAAATACGATACTTTTGAATTCCAGAGCTATCTCTTTTTTAGGTATGACACATATTGGAGAACTATATTTGCTTTTGCTTTTTCTTATAATTCCATTGTTTTCCATATAAATTATTTGTTTCTTTATTTCTTCTTCATATTTTGGGGAGACCCGATAGAGTTTTGAATTAATAGGTTGGTCTGTAGTAGTTTTTATGCTATGAACTATAGTGTTAGTATTGGTTAAGTGATGCCCTTCTTTGAAACATAACTTTTCGTACTTTTTTGAAAGATTTCTTATTATTTGTTCTTCCTCAGTATTGAGTTCTTTTAACTTAAGATCATCAATTTCACTTACTTCCATT
This sequence comes from Drosophila willistoni, assembly GCF_018902025.1. Taxonomy (NCBI): domain Eukaryota; kingdom Metazoa; phylum Arthropoda; class Insecta; order Diptera; family Drosophilidae; genus Drosophila; species Drosophila willistoni. Next base: position 52,023 of record NW_025814751.1, read on the forward strand.
ACGCAAACATCTTCTGATTGTTTGGAAAGGAATGGAATTTCGACCCCATTGTTAAGTTTAATAATTTTGTTTTGAAAATCAATATTTGCAAAATTCCTTTGAATGAAGTCGATGCCCAATAAAAATCATATGATTTTTCCAGGGGCATAGCCACCCATTTTGTTCTCGCATAATTTATATATTTAAACTCCCTTGGCACTTTTGTTTTCACTAAGTAACTGTCACTTTCTATTTTTCCCTTTATTGTATGTATGGTTTTTGAACATTTTTCAATTATTTTGTATTTGGAATTATGTACATTAGTTGTGTTTAAAATGCTTATGGTTGATCCTGTATCTACTCAAATAATATAAGTATCTTCCTCTATTGTTCCTTTTATAAAAATTTTTTTTTCATCCGAGGCTAGTTGGTAAAAAACTCTTGATTATCTGTGCTGTTTACTACTTCCTCATTTATATTATCTACACTCATTGCTTCTGCTGGTGGTTGCTGATAATTTTGTGGTTGCTGATAATTTTGATTTTGTCTTACGTTCTGACTCTGTTGTCTATTCGGATTTTGATACTGTTTCGTATTTTGACTCTGTTGTCTATTGGGATTTTGAGACTGTTTTACATTTTGACTCTGTTCAGTATTTTGGTTTGTATTTTTATTAGTTGTCTGTTTGTTATATGTACTATGGTCATTGTCATTTTTGGTTAATAATAGTTTTTTATTTAAATTTCCATAATTCAGACCAATATAATTTGCAAGTTCAATTCTTATATCTGTTAATGTTGTTTTATTCATTAAGGCAATGGCCATTGGACCACAAGATAATTCTTTTACTCTTTGAATTAAGAGACCACTTAATATGTCAACTAATCTGCTATTGTTTTCAAAGACCGAAAAATCAGTAATTTCCTCAACAATTGCTCTTACTTTAAAATCAAGATCTCGAACGGTAGTTACCCTTAAGTTATCAATTTTTCTGGTTAGACCCATTTGATCCGTTCTTGGGCGATAATGATGTCGAAGACGAGTTTTGCAATCAGCCCAAGATGTAGGGGGGTTAATATTAAGCATAGTTCTAGCCTGACCTTGAATTTTGGTGTTGAATATAACAGTGAAGACCTGGTCGTTATCATCATACTCCTCCATGATTTGGTTGACTGCCGAAATGAAACCATGTAACGTTCCCTCCTGTCCAGTGAACACCAGCAAGTACCTTGTTTCCTTCTGGATGCTGTTTCTCTCCCTTGTTGTTGGATTAGAATGCATCTCTTGATTGGATATTATTATTGATGTTAGCATTTGAATGCATTGTTGTATTTCGTTCATTTGTGCCATTTTGTTGTTTCTTTACCTTTTTTTTTTTGCAAGTTTCCACAATAATTCTGTATGTTTGCATAAAGTGTTTTTACAATATTATATTGTTTCGTTATTTGTCACAAAATGTTTTTATAATATTATATTGTTTCGTTGGCTTAGATTTTCTCCAAAGTTTCCACAATATATATATTTTATTTTGTCACTAAATGTTTTGTTTTCCACAGTATTATATTGTTTCGTTCTCTTTGATTGCGTTCAAAGTTTCCACAATATTTTAGCTGTGAACTCGAGTACCGACTGCGCCAATTAAGATTGAGTCTGTTCTGGTTGAGTGTTAAATCAAGACTGCTTTATTGAATCAAATCATATTCTGGTTTGGCTTACATCTAAGTGTTTATAATGTTTTCTTCTGGTCACTTTTCTTGTGACACTCTATGTTTAGGGAAACTGTCACTTATCTTGTGACACTCTATGTTTAGGGAAACTGTCACTTATCTTGTGACACTCTATGTTTAATGGAATGGTATTGTTTATGTTTACATTAATGTGGAGTGTAGACCTCTTGGGTCGGCTGTTATGGGAAGTGTTGCTAATGGCATAACTCGGGCTCCGTCTGTCCATCTTCATGTCAATCATGGCGCTGCAGTTGGCTCCACGGATGTATAAAGGGGGTGGTCTAGCCGATTTAACTTTATCTACAGCGCCGGCTTGATTGTCTTGCTGATCGGCAAGAATTTTAAAACGATTCCCGCTAAGGGGTGCTACTCGTTCATTTGGTTTGGTTATTTTCGGCGTATTGCCACTTTTTTCTTTTGCGGGCTTAGCTTCCGCTTAGTTATTTTAATATATCTGTCCATTCCAGTTTGGACAGAAGTCGTTGGGTTTACTATTGTGGCTGACTTTGGGCGACTTGTCGTTGACAGCTTGAGGCAGGTCAATACTTCGGCAGACGTTGCAGTAGTTGCATTCAACGAGCTGACGGTGCTGGTTGCTGTCAAAGAGCTGATGGTGCTGGTTGGTGCAATCGTTGACCCAGTTATCGATATTGATATTGTAAATAGGCGTCTCTGAGGCGACTGAGAGCCCTACACAACTTTTTGCAAACGCAGATTTTTTTTTTTTTTTTACACTCAATTTTTGCGGAGTTCATTAAAAAACACGTCTGCACACTGCGGCAGTTGAATTGGAATGCGAATGTGAATCTTTAAGCCGTTATCTTTAATATAGCATGGAGAATAATTCTATAGCCGCCCTTTTAAAACTTCTAGCCGCCATTTTGAGGCTTTTAGCCGTTATCTTTAAAATAGAAGCCATACGAGATGCTGGAACCATTCTACAGCCACCATTTTAAATCTTCTAGCCGCCACTTTAAGTCTTCCACCCTCTATTTTGAGTCTTTTAGCAGACATATTTTATATAAAAGCCTTACGAGCTACTGGAAACATTCTACAGCCGCCATTTTGAGTCTTCTAGCCGCTATTTTAAGTCTTTTAGCAGTTGTCTTTGATATATATGTCATAGGCGCTTTTGGAACCATTGTACAGCCACCATTTTGAGTCTTCTACCCGCCATTTTGTGTTTTTTAGACGCCATCTTTAATAGAAGCCATACGAGCTGCTGGATACATTCTACAGCCGCCATTTTGAGTCTTCTACCCGCCATTTGGAGTCTTTTACCCGCTATCTTTAATATAAAAACCATACGGGCTGCTAGAAACATTCTACAGCCACCATTTTGAGTCTTCTACCTGCCATTTTAAGTCTTTAAGCCGCTATCGTTGATGTAGCAGCTAGAAAAATGCTACAGCCGCCATTTTGAATCTTCTAGCCGGCATTTTGAGTCCTAAGGCCGATACCTGTAGTGTAGCAGCTAGAAGAATTCTACAGCCGCCCCTTTAAATCTTCTAGCCGCCATTTTGAGTCTATAAGCCTCTATCTTTTATGTAACAGATATCACAATTCTACAGCCGCCATTTTAAGTCTTCCACCCGCCATTTTGAGTCTTTTAGCAGACATCTTTTATATAAAAGCCTTACGAGCTGCTGGAACCATTCTACAGCCGCCATTTTGAGTCTTCTACCCGCCATTTTGAGTGTTTTACCCGCTATCTTTAAGATAAAAACCATACGGGCTGCTAGAAACATTCTACAGCCACCATTTTGAGTCTTCTACTCGCCATTTTAAGTCTTTGAGCCGCTATCGTTGATGTAGCAGCTAGAACAATGCTACAGCCGCCATTTTGAATCTTCTAGCCGCCATTTTAAGTCTTCCACCCTCTATTTTGAGTCTTTTAGCTGACATCTTTTATATAAAAGCTGCGAGAACCATTCTACAGCCGCCATTTTGAGTCTTCTACTCGCCATTTTGAGTCTTTAAGCCGTTATCTTGTATGTAGCAGCAAAAACAATTCTGCAGCCGCCCTTTGAATCTTCTAACCGCCATATTTAGCCTTCCTTTCGCCATCTTTAATATAGAAGCCAAACGAGCTGCTAGAACCATTCTACAGCCGCCATTTTGAATCTTTTAGCCGGCATTTTTAGTCCTAAGGCCGATATCTGTAATGTAGCAGCTAGAAGAATTCTACAGCCGCCCCGTTGAATCTTCTAGCCATTTTAAGTCTATAAGCCTCTATCTTTGATGTAACAGGTATAACAATTCTACAGCCGCCATTTTGAGTCTTCCACCCGCCATTTCGAGTCTTTTAGCCGCCATCTTCAATATAGAAACCATACGAGCTGCTGGAACCATTCTACAGCTGCCAGTTTGAGTCTTCCACCCTCCATTTTGAGTCTTTTAGCAGACATCTTTTATATAAAAGCCTTACGAGCTGCTGGAACCATTCTTCAGCCGCCATTTTGAGTCTTCTACCGGTCAATTTATATCTTTTAGCCGCCATTTTTAATATAAGAGCCATACGAGCTGCTGAAACCATTCTACAGCCACCATTTTGAATCTTCTAGCCGCCATTTTAAGTCTTCCACCCTCCATTTTAGGTCTTTTAGCAGACATCTTTTATATAAAAGCCTTACAAGCTGCTGGAACCATTCTACAGCCGCCATTTTGAGTCTTCTACCCGTCAATTTAAATCTATAAGCCGTTATCTTTAATGTAGCATGGAGAACAATTCTATAGCCGCCCTTTTAAAACTTCTAGCCGCCGTTTTGAGTCTTTTACCCGCCATTTTGAGTCTTTTAGCAGCCATCTTTAATATAGAAACCATACGAGCTGCTGGAACTATTCTACAGCCGCCATTTTAGTCTTCTAGCCGCCATTTTGAGGCTTTTAGCCGTTATCTTTAGTATAGAAGCCATACAAGCTGCTTGAACCATTCTACAGCCACCATTTTGAGTCTTCTACCTGCCATTTTAAGTCTTTAAGCCGCTATCGTTGATGTAGCAGCTAGAAAAATGCTACAGCCGCCATTTTGAATCTTCTAGCCGGCATTTTGAGTCCTAAGGCCGATACCTGTAATGTAGCAGCTAGAAGATTTCTACAGCCGCCCCTTTAAATCTTCTAGCCGCCATTTTGAGTCTATAAGCCTCTATCTTTTATGTAACAGATATCACAATTCTACAGCCGCCATTTTAAGTCTTCCACCCGCCATTTTGAGTCTTTTAGCAGACATCTTTTATATAAAAGCCTTACGAGCTGCTGGGACCATTCTACAGCCGCCATTTTGAGTCTTCTACCCGCCATTTTGAGTCTTTTACCCGCTATCTTTAAGATAAAAACCATACGGGCTGCTAGAAACATTCTACAGCCACCATTTTGAGTCTTCTACTCGCCATTTTAAGTCTTTGAGCCGCTATCGTTGATGTAGCAGCTAGAACAATGCTACAGCCGCCATTTTGAATCTTCTAGCCGCCATTTTAAGTCTTCCACCCTCTATTTTGAGTCTTTTAGCTGACATCTTTTATATAAAAGCTGCGAGAACCATTCTACAGCCGCCATTTTGAGTCTTCTACTCGCCATTTTGAGTCTTTAAGCCGTTATCTTGTATGTAGCAGCAAAAACAATTCTGCAGCCGCCCTTTGAATCTTCTAACCGCCATATTTAGCCTTCCTTTCGCCATCTTTAATATAGAAGCCAAACGAGCTGCTAGAACCATTCTACAGCCGCCATTTTGAGTCTTCTACCCGTCAATTTAAATCTATAAGCCGTTATCTTTAATGTAGCATGGAGAACATTCTATAGCCGCCCTTTTAAAACTTCTAGCCGCCGTTTTGAGTCTTTTACCCGCCATTTTGAGTCTTTTAGCAGCCATCTTTAATATAGAAACCATACGAGCTGCTGGAACTATTCTACAGCCGCCATTTTAGTCTTCTAGCCGCCATTTTGAGGCTTTTAGCCGTTATCTTTAGTATAGAAGCCATACAAGCTGCTTGAACCATTCTACAGCCGCCATTTTGAGTCTTCTAGCCCCCATTTTAAGTCTTCCACCCTCCATTTTGAGTCTTTTAGCCGCCATCTTCAATATAGAAACCATACGAGCTGCTGGAACCATTCTACAGCTGCCAGTTTGAGTCTTCCACCCTCCATTTTGAGTCTTTTAGCAGACATCTTTTATATAAAAGCCTTACGAGCTGCTGAAACCATTCTTCAGCCGCCATTTTGAGTCTTCTACCGGTCAATTTATATCTTTTAGCCGCCATTTTTAATATATGAGCCATACGAGCTGCTGAAACCATTCTACAGCCACCATTTTGAATCTTCTAGCCGCCATTTTAAGTCTTCCACCCTCCATTTTAGGTCTTTTAGCAGACATCTTTTATATAAAAGCCTTACAAGCTGCTGGAACCATTCTACAGCCGCCATTTTGAGTCTTCTACCCGTCAATTTAAATCTATAAGCCGTTATCTTTAATGTAGCATGGAGAACAATTCTATAGCCGCCCTTTTAAAACTTCTAGCCGCCGTTTTGAGTCTTTTACCCGCCATTTTGAGTCTTTTAGCAGCCATCTTTAATATAGAAACCATACGAGCTGCTGGAACTATTCTACAGCCGCCATTTTAGTCTTCTAGCCGCCATTTTGAGGCTTTTAGCCGTTATCTTTAGTATAGAAGCCATACAAGCTGCTTGAACCATTCTACAGCCGCCATTTTGAGTCTTCTAGCCCCCATTTTAAGTCTATCATTCGAGCCCCTGAAACCATTCTACAGCCACCATTTTTAGTCTTCTACCCGTCATTTTAAGTCTTTAATATAGAAGCCGTACGAGCTGCTAGAAACATTCTACAGCCGCCATTTTGAGTCTTCTACTCGCCATTTTGAGTCGTTTAGCCGCTATCTTTGGTGTAGCTGCTAGAACAATTCTACAGCCGCCATTTTGAATCTTCTAGCCCCCATTTTAAGTCTATCATTCGAGCCGCTGAAACCATTCTACAGCCACCATTTTTAGTCTTCTACCCGTCATTTTAAGTCTTTAATATAGAAGCCGTACGAGCTGCTAGAAACATTCTACAGCCGCCATTTTGAGTCTTCTACTCGCCATTTTGAGTCGTTTAGCCGCTATCTTTGGTGTAGCTGCTAGAACAATTCTACAGCAGCCATTTTGAATCTTCTAGCGGCCATTTTAAGTCTTCCACCCTCCATTTTGAGTCTTTTGTTGTTGCTTGTAGGTGCTGTGTTTCAAATCTGTTGAGGAACGAGTGTTTTATACGGTTTTTGATTAGGATACCGGTCCCGCCATGAGCTTTTCCGTCTGTATGGTTTGTTGCGTAGAAGGTATATTTTGGTATTTGAAAATTATTTTTTGATGTTAAATGTGTTTCCGAAATCAGCAAAACTTCGATTTCACTTGAGTCTAGGAATAGTTGCAGTTCATTTTTGTGCTTGGAGATGCCGTTAGCATTCTAAAGACATAGACGTAGGGAAGCCATTATTTATTCTCGATAAGCTTCTGGATAAGCAGGTTTTGATTCCGCATCAGTTCGTGCATACAGTTTTGCATGAACGTCATAAAAGTGGTCATGTTTTGATTGAGTGAGATCAATAGGGCCTCTAGACCACTTGGAGTTGAAGATGATTTTTGGTCCAGCTGGACTTGGTTTAGGTGTGATTTAAGATCCTTAAAGACAGGACATCCTCTGTAGTTGGCCGTGTGGTTCCCTCCACAGTTGCTGCATAGTCTTAGTGCGACGTTGTTTCTGTCCTTGGTGCAAATTCCATCTTCATGATGTTCGCCGCAGCCAACACACACTGACCTAAGATTGCAATTGTTAGAGGTGTGGTTGTATTCCTGGCGGTTTTTACAATGCGGTGGTTGGCGTCTCTTATGGGGCTCTTCTACGGTGATTCTTCTGTGCAATAGAAGCTGTAGGTTGTAGATCGGGTGCACTTCATTTGGCTTCAACCGCTTTGCATCTGGTTGGAGCTCGATTTTAAAAAGCGGCTGTGCGACTTTGTTCCTGTTGATGATGTTGACAACAGACTTGACCGCAAACCCTTTTTCGACCAACGCGTCTGCTATTTCTTGAGTAGGGACGATGGCTTAATCCCCTTTAACACAACCTGGAGACCTTTACTGCTTTTTAGTTGGTAGGTATAGAAGTTGATCTTAGCATTACGGAGGTACTTTTCGATGATGCGGAAATTGTCCTCAGTTTGGGTTTGACATTTAATTTCTTTAATGTTACCCCTATTGAGAGGGGTTACAACAAAGTTATTTGCCCCTACTGTTTCTACTAGCTTCGAAATCAGGGCGCTGCAGTTGGCTTCACGGATGTATAAAGGGGGTGGTCTAGCCGATTTAACTTTATCTACAGCGCCGGCTTGATCGTCTTGCTGATCGGCAAGAATTTTAAAACGATTCCCGCTAAGGGGTGCTACTCGTTCATTTGGTTTGGTTATTTTCGGCGTATTGCCGAAACTAAGCTTCGCTTAGTTATTTTAATATATCTGTCCATTCCAGTTTGGACAGAAGTCGTTGGGTTTACTATTGTGGCTGACTCTGGGCGACTTGTCGTTGACGGCTTGAGGCAGGTCAATACTTCGGCAGACGTTGCAGTAGTTGCTGTCAACGAGCTGACGGTGCTGGTTGCTGTCAACGAGCTGACGGTGCTGGTTGGTGCAATCGGTGACTCAGTTATCGATATTGATGGAGAAGCACACTGCTCTTTCCACGGTAAGTTGCTGTTAATTGCTGAGTGGCTGGCACTTTCGGTGTTATTGCTTACGTTTGCATTCGGTGGGGTCGGCGACACCACCGAAAAGTACGCGTTGTTGCGTTGGACCGAGAGTAGACGCTCACGTTGTGTTGTACAATTAGTTCTTGTAGCTGTTGCTGGTGGGGATCGAGAGAGCTTGGGCCCGAATTGGTGGACATGGCTTTTGTAAAAATTAATTTTAGCAATATATTAGAGCAATCTAATAGCAATATGATTGTAAATAGGCGTCTCTGAGGCGACTGAGAGCCCTACACAACTTTTTGCAAACGCAGACTTTTTTTTTTGAAGTGAAAACTTCTTTAGAATCGTTGGGAGTGATTTGAGACTCGATGAAACGAAAAAGCGACACTAAAAAGAGACACATATAGATCTTATAGTATTTAGCCTGCGAGAGAATGAGATGCAAATATATAAAAAGCATTATGAATAAAAAGCATTATGAAAAACTTCGACCAAGCTGGGAGTCGAACCCCGGCCGCCCGATCGCCAAGCGAGCACACTAACAACAGAGCCACGTCGACACTTTGTAAATTGCCGTCGAGTTCTGTAGTTGTGTAACAATCGCACTGAATCAACAACACGATCAAAAACAACAATTGACGCGGTATTTCAAAGATATGTTGACAACATCGAAACCAAAGCATTTGTATCATATTTTAGCTATCATAAGCCACTCGTATCATTTGTTGAAATTGAAAACATTGAGGATGAATAATAATAAAATGAAGAAAATAAAACATGACCTTTATAGCAATATTATAATGAACCTATAATTATCCCGCTCCTAATGCTGCTTTCGTCTCATTCTCTCTCAGTTTGTTTTACGGAAGGTTCACTTCTATCGCGTCTAACCGTTAGACGCCCTCTTTTTTTTTTTACACTCAATTTTTGCGGAGTGCATTAAAAAACACGTCTGCACACGGCGGCAGTTGAATTGGAATGCGAATGTGAATCTTTAAGCCGTTATCTTTAATATAGCATGGAGAACAATTCTATAGCCGCCCTTTTAAAACTTCTAGCCGCCATTTTGGGGCTTTTAGCCGTTATCTTTAATATAGAAGCCATACGTGATGCTGGAACCATTCTACAGCCACCATTTTGAATCTTCTAGCTGCCATTTTAAGTCTTCCACCCTCTATTTTGAGTCTTTTAGCAGACATCTTTTATATAAAAGCCTTACGAGCTGCTGGAACCATTCTACAGCCGCCATTTTGAGTCTTCTACATCTCCATTTTGAGTCTTTTACCCGCTATCTTTAATATAAAAACCATACGGGCTGCTAGAAACATTCTACAGCCACCATTTGGAGTCTTCTACCTGCGATTTTAAGTCTTTAAGCCGCTATCGTTGATGTAGCAGCTAGAACAATGCTACAGCCGCCATTTTGAATCTTCTAGCCGCCATTTTAAGTCTTCCACCCTCTATTTTGAGTCTTTTAGCGGACATCTTTTATATAAAAGCCTTACGAGCTGCTGGAACCATTCTACAGCCGCCATTTTGAGTCTTCTACTCGCCATTTTGAGTCTTTAAGCCGTTATCTTTGATGAATCTTCTAGCCGCCATTTTGAGTCTATAAGCCTCTATCTTTGATGTAACAGGTATAACAATTCTACAGCCGCCATTTTAAGTCTTCCACCCGCCATTTTGAGTATTTTAGCCGCCATCTTCAATATAGAAACCATACGAGCTGCTGGAACCATTCTACAGCTGCCAGTTTGAGTCTTCCACCCTCCATTTGAGTCTTTTAGCAGACATCTTTTATATAAAATTCTACATCCGCCATTTTAAGTCTTCTACCCGTCAATTTAGTCTTTTAGCCGTTATCTTTAATGTAGCATGGAGAACAATTCTACAGCCGCCCTTTTAAAACTTCTAGCCGCCATTTGAGTCTTTTACCCGTCATTTTGAGTCTTTTAGCAGCCATCTTTAATATAGAAACCATTCGAGCTGCTGGAACTATTCTACAGCCGCCATTTTAGTCTTCTAGCCGCCATTTTGAGGATTTTAGCCGTTATCTTTAGTATAGAAGCCATACAAGCTGCTTGAACCATTCTACAGCCGCCATTTTGAGTCTTCTACTCGCCATTTTGAGTCTTTTAGCCGCTATCTTTGATGTAGCTGCTAGAACAATTCTACAGCCGCCATTTTAAATCTTCTAGCCCCCATTTTGAGTCTATCATTCGAGCCGCTGAAACCAATCTACAGCCACCATTTTTAGTCTTCTACCCTTCATTTTAAGTCTTTAATATAGAAGCTGTAAGATCTGCTAGAAACATTCTACAGCCGCCATTTTGAGTCTTCTACTCGCAATTTTGAGTCTTTTAGCCGCTATCTTTGGTGTAGCTGCTAGAACAATTCTACAGCCGCCATTTTGAATCTTCTACCACCATTTTTAGTTTTCTACCCTTCATTTTAAGTCTTTAATATAGAAGCTGTAAGAGCTGCTAGAAACATTCTACAGCCGCCATTTTGAGTCTTCTACTCGCAATTTTGAGTCTTTTAGCCGCTATCTTTGGTGGTAGCTGCTAGAACAATTCTACAGCCGCCATTTTGAATCTTCTAGCGGCCATTTTAAGTCTTCCACCCTCCATTTTGAGTCTTTTGACCGCCATCTTCAATATAGAAACCATACGAGCTGCTGGAACCATTCTACAGCCTCTACCATTCCATAAGCCTCTATCTCTGATGTAACAGGTATAACAATTGTACAGCCGCCATTTTGAGTCTTCCACCCGCCATTTTGAGTCTTTAGCCGCCATCTTCAATATAGAAACCATACGAGCTGCTGGAACCATTCTACAGCTGCCAGTTTGAGTCTTCCACCCTCCATTTTGAGTCTTTTAGCAGACATCTTTTATATAAAAGCCTTACGAGCTGCTGGAACCATTCTACAGCCGCCATTTTAAGTCTTCTACCCGTCAATTTGAATCTTTTAGCTGTTATCTTTAATGTAGCATAGAGAACAATTCTATAGCCGCCCTTTTAAAGCTTCTAGCCGCCATTTTGAGTCTTTTACCCGCCATTTGAGTCTTTAGCAGCCATCTTTAATATAGAAACCATACGAGCTGCTGGAACTATTCTACAGCCGCCATTTTAGTCTTCTAGCCGCCATTTTGAGGATTTTAGCCGTTATCTTTAGTATAGAAGCCATACAAGCTGCTTGAACCATTCTACAGCCGCCATTTTGAGTCTTCTACTCGCCATTTTGAGTCTTTTAGCCGCTATCTTTGATGTAGCTGCTAGAACAATTCTACAGCCGCCATTTTAAATCTTTTAGCCCCCATTTTGAGTCTATCATTCGAGCCGCTGAAACCATTCTACAGCCACCATTTTTAGTCTTCTACCCTTCATTTTAAGTCTTTAATATAGAAGCCGTACGAGCTGCTAGAAACATTCTACAGCCGCCATTTTGAGTCTTCTACTCGCCATTTTGAGTCTTTTAGCCGCTATCTTTGGTGTAGCTGCTAGAACAATTCAACAGCCGCCATTTTGAATCTTCTAGCGGCCATTTGAAGTCTTCCACCCTCCATTTTGAGTCTTTAGCAGACATCTTTTATATAAAAGCCTTACGAGCTGCTGGAACCATTCTACAGCCGAAATTTTGAGTCTTCTACCCGTCAATGTGAATCTTTAAGCCGTTATCTTTAATATAGCATGGAGAACAATTGTATAGCCGCCCTTTTAAAACTTCTAGCCGCCATTTTGAGGCTTTTAGCCGTTATCTTTAATATGGAAGCCATACGAGCTGCTGGAACCATTCTACAGCCACCATTTTGAATCTTCTAGCCGCCATTTTAAGTCTTCCACCCTCTATTTTGAGTCTTTTAGCAGACATCTTTTATATAAAAGCCTTACGAGCTGCTGGAACCATTCTACAGCCGCCATTTTGAGTCTTCTACTCGCCATTTTGAGTCTTTAAGCCGTTATCTTTGATGTAGCAGCAAAAACAATTCTGCAGCCGCCCTTTGAATCTTCTTAGCCCCATATTGAGCCTTCCTTTCGCCATCTTTAATATAGAAGCCTGCTGGAACCATTCTACAGCCGCCATTTTGAATCTTTTAGCCGGCATTTTAAGTCCTAAGGCCGATATCTGTAATTTAGCAGCTAGAAGAATTCTACAGCCGCCCCGTTGAATCTTCTAGCCGCTATTTTGAGTCTATAAGCCTCTATCTTTGATGTAACAGGTATAACAATTCTACAGCCGCCATTTTGAGTCTTCCACCCGCCATTTTGAGTCTTTTAGCCGCCATCTTCAATATAGAAACCATACGAGCTGCTGGAACCATTCTACAGCTGCCAGTTTAAGTCTTCCACCCTCCATTTTGAGTTTGTTAGCAGACATCTTTTATATAAAAGCCTTACGAGCTGCTGGAACCATTCTACAGCCGCCATTTTGTGTCTTCTAGCCGCCATTCTGAGACTTTTAGCTGTTTTAGCTGACTTTATCTTTGATATATAAGTCATATGAGCTGCTGGAACCATTCTACAGCCACCATTTTGAATCTTCTAGCCGCCATTTTAAGTCTTCCACCCTCCATTTTGAGTCTTTTGGCAGACATATTTTATATAAAAGCCTTACAAGCTGCTGGAACCATTCTACAGCCGCCATTTTGAGTCTTCTACCCGTCAATTTGAATCTTTAAGCCGTTATCTTTAATGTAGCATGGAGAACAATTCTATAGCCGCCGTTTTAAAACTTCTAGCCGCCATTTTGAGTCTTTTACCCGCCATTTTGAGTCTTTTAGCAGCCATCTTTAATATAGAAACCATACGAGCTGCTGGAACCATTCTACAGCTGACAGTTTGAGTCTTCTACCCTCCATTTTTAGTCATTTAGCCGCTATCTTTAATATAGAAGCCGTACGAGCTGCTAGAACCATTCTGCAACCGCCATTTTGAGTCTTCTACCCGCCATTTTGTGTTTTTTAGCCGCCATTTTGAGTCGTTTAGCTGCCATCTTTAATATAGAAGGCACACTATCCGCTGGAACCATTCTACAGTCGTCATTTTGTATTTTTTAGCCATTTTAAATTTTTTAGCCGTTTTCTTTGATATATAAGACATAGGATCTGCTCAAATTATTCTACAGCCACCATTTTGAGTCTTCTACCCGTCATTTTAAGTCTTTAATATAGAAGCCATATGAGCTGCTGGAACCATTCTACAGCTGCCAATTTGAGTCTTCTAGCCGCCATTTTGAGACTTTTAGCTGTTTTAGCTGACTTTATCTTTGATATATAAGTCATATGAGCTGCTGGAACCATTCTACAACCACCATTTTGACCTGCTGGAACCATTCTACAACCGCCATTTTGAGTCTTCTACTCGCCATTTTGAGTCTTTAAGCCGTTATCTTTGATGTGGCATCTAAAACAATTCTACAGCCGCCCTTTGAATCTTCTAACCGCCATATTGAGCCTTCCTTTCGCCATCTTTAATATAGAAGCCATACGAGCTGCTGGAACCATTCTACAGCCTCTATCTTTGATGTAACAGGTATAACAATTCTACAGCCGCCATTTTGAGTCTTCCACCCGCCATTTTGAGTCTTTTAGCCGCCATCTTCAATATAGAAACCATACGAGCTGCTGGAACCATTCTACAGCTGCCAGTTTGAGTCTTCCACCCTCCATTTTGAGTCTTTTAGCAGACATCTTTTATATAAAAGCCTTACGAGCTGCTGGAACCATTCTACAGCCGCCATTTTAAGTCTTCTACCCGTCAATTTGAATCTTTTAGCTGTTATCTTTAATGTAGCATAAAGAACAATTCTATAGCCGCCCTTTTAAAACTTCTAGCCGCCATTTTGAGTCTTTTACCTGCCATTTTGAGTCTTTTAGCAGCCATCTTTAATATAGAAACCATACGAGCTGCTGGAACTATTCTACAGCCGCCATTTTAATCTTCTAGCCGCCATTTTGAGGATTTTAGCCGTTATCTTTAGTATAGAAGCCATACAAGCTGCTTGAACCATTCTACAGCCGCCATTTTGAGTCTTCTACTCGCCATTTGAGTCTTTTAGCCGCTATCTTTGATGTAGCTGCTAGAACAATTCTACAGCCGCCATTTTAAATCTTTTAGCCCCCATTTTGAGTCTATCATTCGAGCCGCTGAAACCATTCTACAGCCACCATTTTTAGTCTTCTACCCTTCATTTTAAGTCTTTAATATAGAAGCCGTACGAGCTGCTAGAAACATTCTACAGCCGCCATTTTGAGTCTTCTACTCGCAATTTTGAGTCTTTTAGCCGCTATCTTTGGTGTAGCTGCTAGAACGATTCTACAGCCGCCATTTTGAATCTTCTAGCGGCCATTTTAAGTCTTCCACCCTCCATTTTGAGTCTTTTAGCAGACATCTTTTATATAAAAGCCTTACGAGCTGCTGGAACCATTCTACAGCCGAAATTTTGAGTCTTCTACCCGTCAATGTGAATCTTTAAGCCGTTATCTTTAATATAGCATGGAGAACAATTCTATAGCCGCCCTTTTAAAACTTCTAGCCGCCATTTTGAGGCTTTTAGCCGTTATCTTTAATATAGAAGCCATACGAGCTGCTGGAACCATTCTACAGCCACCATTTTGAATCTTCTAGCCGCCATTTTAAGTCTTCCACCCTCTATTTTGAGTCTTTTAGCAGACATCTTTTATATAAAAGCCTTACGAGCTGCTGGAACCATTCTACAGCCGCCATTTTGAGTCTTCTACTCGCCATTTTGAGTCTTTAAGCCGTTATCTTTGATGTAGCAGCAAAAACAATTCTGCAGCCGCCCTTTGAATCTTCTTAGCCCCATATTGAGCCTTCCTTTCGCCATCTTTAATATAGAAGCCTGCTGGAACCATTCTACAGCCGCCATTTTGAATCTTTTAGTCTTCTACCCTTCATTTTAAGTCTTTAATATAGATATAGTACGAGCTGCTTGAACCATTCTACAGCCGCCATTTTGAGTCTTCTACTCGCCATTTTGAGTCTTTTAGCCGCTATCTTTGATGTAGCTGCTAGAACAATTCTACAGCCGCCATTTTAAATCTTCTAGCCCCATTTTGAGTCTATCATTCGAGCCGCTGAAACCATTCTACAGCCACCATTTTTAGTCTTCTACCCTTCATTTAAGTCTTTAATATAGAAGCCGTACGAGCTGCTAGAAACATTCTACAGCCGCCATTTTAAGTCTTCCACCCTCTATTTTCAGTCTTTTAGCAGACATCTTTTATATAAAAGCCTTACGAGCTGCTGGAACCATTCTACAGCCGCCATTTTGAGTCTTCTACTCGCCATTTTGAGTCTTTAAGCCGTTATCTTTGATGTAGCAGCAAAAACAATTCTGCAGCCGCCCTTTGAATCTTCTTAGCCCCATATTGAGCCTTCCTTTCGCCATCTTTAATATAGAAGCCTGCTGGAACCATTCTGCAGCCGCCATTTTGAATTTTTTAGCCGCCATTTTAAGTCTTCCACCCTCCATTTTGAGTCTTTTGGCAGACATATTTTATATAAAAGCCTTACGAGCTGCTGGAACCATTCTACAGCCGCCATTTTGAGTCTTCTACTCGCCATTTTGAGTCTTTAAGCCGTTATCTTTGATGTAGCAGCAAAAACAATTCTACAGCCGCCATTTTGAATCTTTTAGCCGGCATTTTAAGTCCTAAGGCCGATATCTGTAATGTAGCAGCTAGAAGAATTCTACAGCCGCCCCGTTGAATCTTCTAGCCGCTATTTTGAGTCTATTAGCCTCTATCTTTGATGTAACAGGTATAACAATTCTACAGCCGCCATTTTGAGTCTTCCACCCGCCATTTTGAGTCTTTTAGCCGCCATCTTCAATATAGAAACCATACGAGCTGCTGGAACCATTCTACAGCTACCAGTTTGAGTCTTCCACCCTCCATTTTGAGTCTGTTAGCAGACATCTTTTATATAAAAGCCTTACGAGCTGCTGGAACCATTCTACAGCCGCCATTTTGAGTCTTCTACCCGTCAATTTGAATCTTTAAGCCGTTATCTTTAATGTAGCATGGAGAACAATTCTATAGCCGCCCTTTTAAAACTTCTAGCCGCCATTTTGAGTCTTTTACCCGCCATTTTGAGTCTTTTAGCAGCCATCTTTAATATAGAAACCATACGAGCTGCTGGAACTATTCTACAGCCGCCATTTTAGTCTTCTAGCCGCCATTTTGAGGCTTTTAGCCGTTATCTTTAGTATAGAAGCCACACGAGCTGCTGGAACCATTCTACAGCCGCCATTTTGAGTCTTCTACTCGCCATTTTGAGTCTTTAAGCCGTTATCTTTGATGTAGCAGCAAAAACAATTCTGCAGCCGCCCTTTGAATCTTCTTAGCCCCATATTGAGCCTTCCTTTCGCC